>NW_027497320.1:0-158816 GCF_021521415.1 Bidens hawaiensis | reverse complement strand
AAAAAAAGCAAAAAAGATTCACCAAGCAGCAATTTACCAGCTTAAATCCACACTGTGTGGATACAAACTATTTTATTGATATTTTTTACATTTTTAACTGGTTCCCACATCGCCCAATGGACAATTTCTCTACCACTTTATAAACGCACTGGTAAGATAAATGTCATGATCAGATGACTTAACACTCTGCAAATTTTATTTTTTCGAGAAGTATGGTCGACTTAATCGAGTTACCCGGTAAGTCACTAGATGCATTTTGAACATAATACGTAATAGATATCGAACCCTGTGACTTCGTTCATCGAGATTTCTTAGTGTCTCTACACCGGAAACTACCGGACCCTCCACCCGCATACCCCACAAAATATTAACATCTTCTAACGTCACCCTTGCTTTACCAAATGGTAGGTAAAACGTGTGGGTTTTAGAATGCCATCTTTCCACCAGGGCCGTGATTAACGTCACCGTTGCTTCACCAAATGGTATCAAAGTGTTAACAATATACTTAATAAAACTACATAATTAACACACCAATATATATACAAAATACCCGATCATCAGGTGTTCAAAGCCTCTTATTAATGGTCTATTTATTATTATTACTACTATTATTAATTATTATTAGTATTAGTATTATTTTATTTTATTATTTTTTTTAAAGATCTACTTCCTCAAAAGAAAAAGAATCATGATTTTCGACCAAATTTGGTATGAGTTATGTACAATGATTCCGTCTTTAATGACGGCAAACTCACCAATCACCAATGCCTTTGACTCAGAAGTCAAAATGGGTGCTTCATCCTCTTCACTCTCACTTTCCCTTACTTTACCCAATCACCACCATTCATCCACTCTCTTTCACCCCAAACCCACATCAAATTTCATCACCAATCACAAATCTTTACCACTGAATTCACCCCCCAAATCCAGTATTCACGCAATCAAACACAACCCCATGTCAAATCCTCACACAATCGACTCAGAACTGCTTCAAAAATTGGTTCTTGATGCTCTTGTTTGGACCTCTCTTCATGGGCTTGTTGTGGGAGACAGAAATCTGGAGGTGGGTTTTTTGTTTCTTGATTTTGGGTGGTTTAAAGTTTTGATTTTGATTGGTTTTTGCAGAGGTCTGGATCGGTTCCTGGAGTGGGAATGGTTCATGCTCCAATTGCTTTGTTGCCTAATTCGTTTCCAGAAGCTCAGTGGAACCAAGCTTGCGAATTGGCTCCGATTTTTAATGAGTTGGTTGATCGAGTTAGCTTGGATGGCAAGTTTCTACAGGACACTCTTTCAAGGTAGTTCGACTCGATTGATATATGATTGTTTCAGTATAAGTTCTTGATTAATATATATGTTCAAATATGTATTTGGAAAACGTATGAAAGTGGAGATTTTTATGTAATTTGCTTGGTGCATATGTTTAGTGTATGCTTTATTTTGCTTTAATGTTTGATTTTAGTATAAGTTCTTGATTAATATATATGTATAAGTTCAAATATGTATTTGGAAAACGTATGAAAGTGGAGATTTTTATGTAATTTCCTCTTTCAAGCTTTTTTTTTCTTGTGTTATGATGAAAAGAACATGTTGTTTAAGCTGTCTTTTTTAAACTTGAAATTACAGAACGAAGAAAGTGGACGCCTTTACCTCGAGACTGTTAGATATACATTCCCGGATGCTACAGATAGGCAAGAAAGAGGTATCTTGATAGAGTAATTAATCCTATATGTGTCATAATCTCATTAAGCTGTTATTTCTTTCATGCTATTATTAATAAGTGTTCTTGTTAATAAAAAAACATGTCTTTTTCTACATGTACATGGACTATTAGACATTAAAGTAGGTATATTATGTTTTTATATAACAGTTAATTCAAACATTTGTAATATAATATGGTATCTTGTTGAGTTTACTAAACTTTTTTAAAACTTTCTTAGGATATTCGCTTGGGATTACATCGCTCGGATTATATGCTTGATGAGAAAACAAATTTACTTCTTCAAATAGAACTGAACACGATTTCATGTTCATTTTCTGGATTAAGCTGTCTTGTCAGTGACCTTCATAGGTGACATACATACATATTTCATATTTTTTTTATATTATATGTTGCTGTTATGGGATTGCTTCAAATTGTTCAGTTTTTTAAATTAGTTTATATATTTCATCTTGTAGGAGCTTACTTTCTCATTACAAGAAACCCCTCGGGCTTGATTCACAAAAGGTTCCAATAAACACGTCAGCAAGTAAGTTTGCTGATGTGTTGGCGAAGGCATGGACCGAGTATAACGATCTAAGGTTTGAATTGTTTTTTTCATGCCGATATTATTTATTTTGAATATAATTTGCTGTTAAAACGACTTAATGATTATGTAATGTAGTGCGGTAGTTTTGGTTGTGGTTCAACCTGGAGAAAGAAACATGTATGACCAGCATTGGCTTACTGCAACCCTAAAGGAAAGATATCCTTTTTTGCACAACTGATATACTAGATAACAAGGGTGGTTTGGTCTTTTCATAAAAAGTTAACAGAAACTTTTTATGGAGTTAGCAGGCTGGAATTAATTGAGCCGAAACCGAAACCACAATGACTAAAATAGTCAAATTAGAACTATTTGACTAGAGTGGTTATTTTGATCAAACAACAGGGACTAAGACCTTAGTTTAATCTAAAATCTAAATATATTATTTTAATTTAATCAACTTGCTAAACGCATATCCAAACACAAATATTAAATATTAATATGTAGGATTAAGCTTTTGATTGTTGGTAATGTAATCCTTAACTCATCAACACACATAATGTTACAAGTATCCGGAAGACACTGGCTGAAATCAATGCACAAGGAAAGATTCTTTCAGATGGAACTCTTCAAGTGTACGAGTTATTATTATTATTATTATTGCGGTGCACACATATAATGTATATATGTGTGAACCCTCGGGTGGGCAAAAGTGAAATTGCACTAATTTTGACGTTATTTTGCTTAGTTCGTGAAAATAATGTTAAAAGTGGCGGAAGGTTAATCAGGCATCATGTGGTGGCGTTGATAGCCGAAAGACAAGGGTACATGCACCAATCGGTCGGTGTCCCGATGGTTAGGTGTCATGTGTCTTATGTCCAAGGCTTGATGCAAAACTACTATCGAGCCGAGGGTCTCACCGGAAGCAGTCTCTCTATCCCTATGGGGTAGAGGTAAGGTTGTCTACATCTTACCCTTCTCAGACCCTACCATAGCTTTGCTATTGGTGGGATATATTGAGTACGATGATGATGATGATTATTATTATTGTAATAAAATATCTAACTGGATGACAGCTGAATGTTGAAATATTTCAGGGATAGTGAAAGCATTGCAGTCATATATTTTAGAGCTGGATACGCACCCATCGATTATCCTTCTGAATCAGTCAGTAGAAATCTTGAAAAAAAAAATTTTTAATTTTTTTAGCATGCTTTAATATTTTAAATTTACAAGACAATACAAATGTTCATGTGTGTTGTAGGAGTGGAAAGCTAGGATATTGATGGAGGAGTCATCAGCTATTAAATGCCCTTCAATATCTTATCATCTGACTGGCACCAAGAAGGTTCAACAAGAGCTCGCAAAACCGAATGTGCTTGAGAGGTAATGATAAAAGATTTATCACTCGAACAAGTATAAGAATATCTAAACGAAGCCAAAAAGGGGTGTGCATGGGTCTGGTTTTGGCTCAAACCGAACATTCGGTTTTTGAGTTTTCGAAAGCCGTTTGGTTTTGGTTTGTCAGTTTTACCATTTGTGCTTAAAAATTTTGGGCCGAAGAAAAGTTGGCCCAAAATAATGAATTTGGGCCTGAATCTTTTTTTAGTTAATGATTAATTGATTATTATACATTTGAGCTAAAAAAAACTAAAAAAATTGGGTTATACTATTTATTAAATTCTTATAAATTACTTGTGATTTGAAAGAAAATAAATGAAAATCCATAAATTCGGTTTCTTTTTTTCTTTTTGGTTTAATTACATGCAAAATCGTAACCGAATTGAAAGTTCAGTTTTTACGTAAACATAAAATCAAATCGTTAGTTTTTGTTTTGGTTTGGTTATTTTGGTTTTTTCGGCTGCGAATCGGTTATTTCGGGTTTTATGCACACTAGCAGAGGTCTCGGGTTCAAATCTTGTATTCACTGTTGCCCGCCTTAAGTCACTTGGCTAAGTTGTGTTTTACCTGTTACCACTGGTTAGGTATTGTTGGGTCCCGTGAGTTCTCACGGTTACCAGAAAAAGTGAATGGGTATTTTGGAAATTGGTTATTTATTGGTTCTTATTGTGGGAGCAGGTTCTTGAAAACAAAGAACACATTGCCAAACTTAGGGAATGCTTTGCTGGATTATGGAGTTTGGATGATGAAGATGCTGTCAAGAATGCTATTCAGCAGCCAGAGGCACATGTCATGAAACCACAACGAGAAGGCGGAGGTCAAAAAAATAATAATATTTATTTTCAAACCTGAAACAATTTTCGTGTATGTTTATATATATTATATTGTTTCAACTCAGGTAACAATATTTACGGAGAAGATGTTAAGGAAACACTTTTAAGGTTGCAGAAAGAAGGGTCTGAAGAAGAAGCGGCTTATATTCTAATGCAAAGAATATTCCCGGCTGTTTTCCCGACAGTTCTTGTTCGTGACGGTATTTGTTATAAAGAACACGCAGTATCTGAGCTCGGGATATTCAGTGCTTATTTAAGGTATATTATACCTTCTGCAACATATTTGATTTGCTATTTATTTGGTGTGATGTAATCTGAGCATATAAATTGATGTGCAGAAACAAGGAGACGGTAATTAGCAACGAGCAATGTGGTTATTTGATGCGCACCAAAGTTTCTTCATCAAATGAAGGCGGGGTTGCTGCTGGTTTTGCAGTTTTAGATAGTTTATATTTAACTTGATTTGTGATCAATGATCATTTTCCCAATAAGTTTCTGGCTCAATTGAGAGCTTATTGGTTACTGTTCCAGGTTTTTTTTATCACTGCTGCATGACTGTCTGTCAGATACCGAAAGTTGCAGCATGTGCAATGAACTTGTATTTTATTATTGCGGAAACATTTGTAATAATAAAGTAGTAATAATTTATGGATATACAGGCTTCGAATTATTGAATATTGAAACAAGCTGTATTAACTGTCTTTCAATAAAATAAGAACAAAGAGTAGATATATGAATCTAATGGCTCAGTTTCTCAGCAATTTCCACTTGTTCTTTCAAAGTGGGGTAAAGGGTCTCGACAAGATTTAGTAGGAACCGATCAGAACCATGTTTTGCCATCAAAGAAACCGACACGGGTAGACCGTTGTATTTCCCTAGTGGAATCGACACCTGTGGATCAAAGCCAAGGTTAAAATATTCCAATACAAATAGTGAAATAAGTAAAGGTGACAAAATGGACAGATCAGGTAGCAAGTCAAAACATGTGACTTTAGGGGGTGTTTGGGAATTCCTTATTAATAAGTCATAAGTTATAAATTACAAAGTTGTAACTTATGACTTATATACTCACAAAACCTAACTTTCCCAAGCACCTTATAAGTTATAACCTATGAGTTATAAGCTAAAAGGAGGGTAACATAAGGAATCCCAAACACCCCCTTAATCTGGGCCAGGTCAGGTCAACCTGAAATACCTTTTGCCCAAAAATTGTAGTTTTTTTAGGAATAATTTGGTTGAAAGTTTTATATTGGAAGACCTTCAACCAATTTGTCACAACTAGAAGGATGTTGAGGAGGTTCTGACCTGGCAAAATCCAGACACTCCAGCTATTGATAACAAGCTGAATGCTCGTGCACGAAACGTTTCCAATGAAGTCGTCTCCGTTTGCAACTTAGGTGGAGGTCCAGGAACAGTGGGGATCACAATTACACCATTTTCCTAAACACATAACAGGAAATTTTCATTGTTTAATGTAGGCGCGCATGTTTTGATGTGTGTATTCGGTACTATGTTCTAAGTTCTAACTTCTAACCAACTTTAGTTAATTGGAAAGTTATATGTTGGAAAATCAAATAATAAAGTAACAAACTTGAATCGTGACATGAGTTAGTTACCCCTAGAAGAGCCCAAGGGCTTCCCGTAGTTGAGTCTTAACAGACTCACACGCATCAACATGTTCTCCGGATGTGTTGATTGCATCAAGTATCCTTTCTGCTAAACCGGGACCCAAGTTAGGTTTCACTGTCCTCACCCACTCACCATGGTTCTTCTTGAATTCAAACCTATATGTTTTGGTAAATCGACATAATAGTTAATTAGAAACTAAAATAGAAAAGAAATAGACGCGAAGTGCACACCTTTGTAGCAACCGCATGGCAGCAGAGAGAGCCGTCAAAGATTTTATACTAAATTCTTCACTTTTAGTATCATTCTCCATGAATTGCTTCAAACTAGGAACTTTGCTTTCAACATAGTCTCCAAGATTAATAGGCTGTAAAATTTGACCTGCATTAAACGTTACATGTTAGCTTTCCAAATAAATGGTCCTAAAATGTAAAAGAATATATACAACTTGAAACTTATTACTTCCAAATAACTTCTCTATTGATGCAGTAATGATGTTGGCTACTCGAGTGGTTGGGATACTAGAAAGCTTAAAACAATCTTCCGCAATTAAAACTTGACTAGGTTGCTCTAGTTTTTGATCAGGCAACTCTAATAATATCTGCCCAACATGATTAAGAGTCACGGGATCCCTAGAAAACCACCCTGCATATATATTATGCACAATTTTAATTTTAAGGCTATTAACAGTCTTCAAATTGTCACTACTTACCAACAGTATCAAAACTTTGTGCCATGGGAATAACTCCTTCGGTTGAAACAACTCCGTGTGACGGACGGAGCCCGAAAATTCCACAATATGATGCAGGAACTCTTACACTTCCTCCGGTATCGGTTCCTGTACATAGAGATATCTTAAAACTGCTGATTGACTCAGAGCTTCTAGAAACATCTAGATGGTTCATCAAATGCAACTCACCTAAGGAGAAGTCAACAAGCTCAGCACCAACTGCAACAGCAGACCCACTTGATGATCCTCCAGGGACCCGGTCCGCTGCACAGGGGTTAACTGGCGTCCCATAGTGTATATTTTCTCCATTTATGCTGTGCATAAAGCATTATATCAGTGTAAAACCACTGTTTTAGTTTTTTCATATTATGTAAATGGAATCTATATACAAACCCCAAAAGTGTACATCTGTTTGCCTGTCACATCAGACGGGTTGTATGACCTTTTATGTCGGATCATACGAGCCGTATTGTGTCATACAGACCATGTGACAAGGTGTATAGAAGGTCATATGGCGTGTATGGTTTTGTTAGTGGTTACATCACAAATCATACAAGTCATATGACCTTTTTTTACCCTATCATATGACTTGTTTGACCACTTTCACCTTACCATACGACCTGTATGTAGGCCTGTAAATGAACCGATTTGTGTTTGTTCATTTAACTTTAACCGAACAAACAATCTAGCACGAGCAATTATATGGATAGGATTTGTTATGTTCGTTTGTTAAGGAATTATGCGTGTTCGTTAATAGTATAAATAAATGGTTCACGAACAAATGTAATTAAGCATAGATGAATTAGCATAACTTGAGTTACTTGACTAAAACCATAAAAAGTAAATGTGAACAGCAATTTGTTGGGCCTAAAAAGTTAATGGGCCCAATAAGTTTGAATGAATATATTAGCCAACATAAATTAATGAACTTAAATAGATGTAAACTAACGAACATAAATGAACAGACATAAACGAATTTAAATGAACAAACATAAATGTACGAACAAGACATATGTTGGTGTTTGTTCATTTAACCAAATGAACAAAAACTAATGTCCATGTTCATTTGATTACCAAATAAACAAGCTTTCTACCGAACAGTTCACTGAACGTTCGCTTTGTTCACTGAATGTTCGCTTTGTTTACAGGCCTACCATATGACCATGCAGGCCATATGACACAATGTCTAGATAGCACATAAGTGGTGTTTGTATAGTGGTGGCCTATGCATAGGGGTGCAAACGAGCCGAGCCACTTGTGAGCTACTCGAGCTCAGATCGATAATTAGCTTGAATGAGCCGAGCTTTCTCGAGCTAGAGCCTTAAATAAAGCTCGATTAGTTATTGAGCCTGAGCTCAAGCCTTGCATGATCGAGGCTAGCGTATTCAACGGGAGATGGAAGGATGAATTTGTCCATGAAAGCTCCATAATCAGTGTTCCCTATCATCGTCATACTCTACTCTGGTGAATGAAATTGAAGCTCAAGAGGATAATATAATAATAGATAAACCTTCCGCATATACTCGTAATATTTTTACAGTTTTTTTTTTATCTTACCGATGACAAAATTACGTCATCAATCTCCAATAATATTTATATCACATCGTCAAAAGTCAAACTAAGGTCAACGTTTTTGTTTGAACAGGTAGGTTTAAAGGTAACTCTTTCAAAAACATAAGCGCTCTGTCCAGGTTTCAAAGACTTCGCAACAAGGTGTACAAAATAATCCATCACAAACCAGCTGGTTACTTTACAGCGGAGCCTCACATCATTTTACAAATGACCTAAACGCTTTTGACTCTTCATACATCGTGTAATAATGGCGTTGAAGAACTCTTAATCGGTGATGGTTAGTCACTTACCAAGTTACCATAATTCATATTGGGTCTCTCATTAAGGGCGAAGCTTTATGAGGACAGGAGTGATCTGGTCATTGCCGTTTTTTCAATTAATAGGTAAATTTCGTGATTTTTGTCCGAATATTTTTATAGGTATTGAGCATGGTCGCTTTCCAGGTATTTCTCCAAAATGTTACGGGTCACCACTGAATTTTTTTTTATATAATATCCCAGCGTTTGATTTTTTTTATATATATAAAACCTCGTATTTTTATAAACAAATACTAGTCGAATACTAAAAGCTTTGTTTTTATAAAACTTATTGAAGGGGGCTATTAATTTGTAATAATGATGATACACTTGTTTAAACAACAACAAAAAAAAAACGGGATCGTCATTGGATTAGGGTTTGGAAACCATCTACCTTTCATTCGTTTCAGAACTTAAATTCTTTGCCTTACCAAGTCATTGGAGACCACCAGCCACCATTAAGCACACACTGTCGTTCGCCGTTGTCGGCCACCATCCTGGAGACCACTAGCCACCACACATAGGACAACGCCTTCAACCTTGGAGACACCACACACGCCGCAACATCGAGTAACCGCACCCTTCCTCTCGCATTATCATTAATATTTTAGGTCTTTGTTGGTTAAAAATTATATAGTTTTTTTTATAATTTTTTTATTATAAGAACAATCATTTGTATGAATGAAGAAAAATTAAATATTTAGATATCATATTGTCTGACCCGACCCAAACCGGATCGGCGACCTGAACAAAATCACCACCCGACCCTAACTGAAAATTTTTAGGCCCGTGACTTCGATCATCGCTGTGACGAAGCTCAAGCTTCGCCACTGTCTCTCATTATCCATCCACAAACCACACTACTAACGTTTAAAACATGTTCTTTATGTATACACCATTTCTCGAAATACTATTTCCATCTCCTGTTTATGTCACTATAATAAATTTTCAAATCAAATTTTTTTTCTTTTGTCATCAATGATCAAAGTTCCAACTCTCCCTTTTAAAGGGACGTTAAGCAACGGGATCTATGAAATCCACTCATTATATTCTCTCACAACTTTCTCATTGCAAAGGTCCAAGTCTAAGCATTGGCACCATTGTTTGCGCCACCCAAACAATAAAGCTATGCAATTTTTTATCTTCCTCTATTTCTTGTGTTTCAATTTAAAATAATAATTGTAACGTTTGTCATATACACAAAATGTAACTTTTTTCATGCATACAAGAGTCATAAGTTATCATTTTATAATCAACTCTATCTTTTAAAACTCCTATTGACTTGATATTATCCAATGTATGGTCCATCAGTTAACTCTTTTGATGGATTCAAATATGGCATCATAAATACATGGTTGTACCCATTCAAATATAAATTTAACTCTAATACTGATTTTATCCTTTGTTAAAATCTAGTTGAAAATTATTTTCAGACCACCATTGAACAACTATTTTCTAATAATAGAGGAGAATATATAAAATCAGCATCTCATCTTCAATCTCGAGGCGTGCCACCCCTTACCTCCCTGCCTCATTGTCAACTCTTTCTCCGTTTTTGTCTAAAACAAAGGTCCTTCACATTTACGAAATGCCCCTTTCATGATCCTTTTGACTTGATATTATAACCCATGTATTTTAGTTAATGTGTTAACTACATTTATAGTTTATACAACCAAAATCACTAGCAATTTCATTTTTGTATTTGACTTAATCATTTTCATCAAGGTTAAATCTTAAAGGTAGGTTTACCTGAAAGGCATTCCCTAAGGTGTTGTTTGTTTTTTCAGAGGTAAAATGTCTGCAGTCTGCGGACCACATCTGCAGTCATCTGCAGCAGAAGAGGTGGACCAAACTTCTGCAGTCTACAAGAAAAAGACTGTTTTTTAACGTCTGCAGACTGATAAAATAAACCAGAAATTTTTAAATAAGCCAAGGGTCATAACAATTTAAAGTTAATGGGCTATATTTATACTTCTAACTAATGGCGGAACCTGAACTTTTTCGTTTGAATGGTCATAATAACTTTTTACATTTGTTTTCATTTATCAATCATTTCTTTTCCGAAATATTAACCATTAGCCAAAATATTTTTATCTAACTCTTGCATGTTCAAATAATTCAACTTCTTGGCCTTTTTATAATTGGTGTTTAATTGTTAGTTGAAGGTTCATGCTTAATTTAGATTTTATACCAGACCTTTTCAAATAAATATCTGGGCATAATAAGAATATTCATTAGTTATATATTTACAAACTTTAAACAAACAAAATAATGTAATAAAATAATCAGTAAAGAAATCTGGTTAATTTAATTGTAAATCAAGTAAAATTTAAAAACATTGTAAGATAAAATAAAAACTAAACAATTAACTATGACTAAAAACATTTTAAGAAAATATGAAAGATTATAATAATTAACAATCAATTAAATTGAGTGGATGTGGTTTTGTGTAGCCTATAGTTACTGGATTCATTTACCTCCACACATTATCTTTTACTATTACTTAAGTTATTTACAATTTTCATCAAACATGGATGACAAGATACAGGTTTTCTGAGGGCTTTGCCGGCCGCCGTCTGCTTCTAACAGAAAAAACTGGTGGGCAACAGCCCCTCCTCACCCCTTTATGTTCCGCCACAGGGTGCGGGGCTGCCGGAGGTGGAGGACGCCGGAGGTGGCGGCGCACCAGAGGAGGAGGTCGCCGGAGGTGGCGACGTGCCGAAGGTGGAGGGGTGGGATGGATGAAAGGAGACTAGGGTTTTGAGAGAGGTGGAACTAAGACCTGATGAAAAATAATGACATGAGATGTAAAAGACTTAGAGAAGCCGGTTGGTCCATGTCTTCAAGGATAGGAAGGCGCGAAGATGTTTTTTAATGAAATGTCTTCAGAAAAAAGCCTAAAGGTTTGCGCGACGCAGACATAAGAGGCCAAGAAGATCTTCTGGCAAAAAACAAACACCCCAGTGAAATTATTCTTTTAAGTTTTATTTGATTTTTAAATAATAATTATTTAAACAATTTTGTTTAACTAACTTTATAAACTTTTCCCATATTTATAAAACTACCTTTCTTCACTTTATAAAATTATCATCAATGAATTGGACTTATAATTACATCATCTTCAACCTTTGATGTTGATTCTTCATTTAACACCTGGTTGTTTAAATCATACTTAGATAATTAATTAAGGATATAAGGACATGTGTGTGGCATGTAGCATCATTCATAAACTAGAAATATTTCTAGTCACATTAATTTAATTGGTCATTTTCAAAACCATTAATTTTGATTAACTTTAAATCATTGTTGGGATATAATGATATATATAAAAAGAAACTTTCAAAGTTTCACATATTAACTTTAGTTTAACATCTTTAGTTTTTGGTCTCTCAACTTTAATAATGAAATTTTTCGTTTTTTAACTTACATTTTTTTGTTAGCTCCTCAACTTTGATAATGAAACTTTTGTTCTTTCCCTTTGGCATAATACTTAAGCCTTAAAATTTTTTGCCACCAAACTTTTGCTACAAAACTTTTATTCTTTTAACTTTGACTGCTAAACTTTTATTGTAACTAATCAAACCGATATTGGCCTACTTCCCACCGCTACGTGCGACAGCTTTTAAACATGTAACGTGTTTAATGCGGCCCGTCACAACACAAAGAAAAAAACACTTATTATTATTATTATTACACCAAAAGACAAACATACTACTACTATCATTATTTTATTAGTATATTATTCTTATGTTCTCATTATTATTATTATTTAATATTATTTCATTTATTATTTAATTTAATTTTTCTTTTCTTTAGTATATTTATATTGCGCTTGTGAACTTTAAAAAAATAAAATAAAAAGAAATCTAATACATAGTTTCTTTTCTTTTGTCAATTGAAAAAGAGTTGTATTATTATTATTATTCTATATGACAATTTAAAAGTTTTGTGCCGCAAAGTCCAATGTGTCATTTTGCTGGCACCGTATTGGTGGTGTTTTGTTTTTGTTTCTTTTTATAGTTTTGGCCCGTAATGAACGTGATGAAAACCAACCGAATGTCAATTTTGTTCTTGTTTTATTATTTCGTTTTAGTTACGTACCATGACCGAAGTCGACCGAATTCGCGTAGACTCACCGCGTTTTTTAGTTCCAGTACCGTAACGAAAACGACCGAATGCTGATTTTGTTTTTTAGTTCCGGTACCGTAACAAACATGTTGAAAACCAACCGAATTCGCGTAGACGCACCGCCTCAACGCCCAAGATCGATAACAATCAGGTTTCACCAATGATCGAGTTTTACCAACCTATGCATGCCATTGGTCCACCCCATTTTTATAATTTTTTTGTTTTATTTTTTTGTCTTAATTCCGGTACAATAGCGCACGTAACCGAAACCGACCGAATTTGCATCGACTTACCGCATCAACACTTGGGACCAACAACATTTGTGTTTTATCATCGTCCGAGCTTTACCAGCTAGCCCGGCGCAACTCGCCGGGAAAAACACTAGTTATATATAATAATTACAAACTTTGGTGCCGTTAAGTGCCGATTGGGCCACTTGACGACACCGTATTTGTTATTGAATTTTGTTTTAATTTTGGTACCTGTTGTGCTTGAAGCAGTCTAATAATTATTAACTAAATTACGCTAATCTAGACACTAAGTAATACTCTATACTCTCTAAAACTCAACTAAACTACTAACCGGCAAGTGAACCAATCGACTCTAGTAAAGCTAAGTAAATTCGGATATCGAACCCACGAGACTCTTTAAACTACGTTAACTAGCTAATTAGACTCAACTAAGACTGACACAACTATTTGTTTGTTTAAAGGGGAGTTTTATTTAAAATACTAATTTAAGCCTAATTAAAGAAAACAAGTGAAATAAACGAAAACACAAGTTTAAGTAAATAAGATGATGATGAGAAAACTACCTAGGCTAGAATCTCCTAAATTTTAGTTATGAATTAGCCGGAAAAATATTAAGTTATGGACAGGGATTGTAAAATAGACACTTGAGAGAAAACCCAAGCAGGACCCCTGGCCCTTCTCAAGAGACACTAATGAGTTTCTAGTAAGTTTTAACGCATACCAGTATTAAAAATCAAGTATCCTTACGGTCACCTAATTAATTATGACTTAGTTCCTTTATATGAAATCCTACCTTACAGCGCGGAAATCAAAGGCATTTTAATATATTTAATTGATTCAATAGACAATAATAAATAATTAAACCTAGACGGACTCCTTACAAAGAACTAAATATAGCAAGATCAAATAATAAAGATCTATCAATAACCTGGCACTTTACAGATTTAGGTTAGCAGTACACCTATGTTTATTTAATTAATAATTATTATTCCTATGATCTTATTGCAAATCAATCATAAAATAACCAAGAACACAAAGTAATTGATCTAATAGCAACCTATCATAATGACAAACAATAATCAAGGCAACTATGGAATAATAACAATCAATCAAACAATCCTAAGCAGCCATATGCATCAATTTAATATAATTAAACCTTTTACTAAATCATAAAACCATAACGATAAATAAATCCCAAATCAAAACACAACGTCAAAGGTTCATCATAAGCCTAGGCAGTCTATAATGTTTAGCCTATCATTATAAAATCAAACAAAACAAACTTAAAGGAAATCATGGTGAAAAATAATGCAAACGGAAGAAAAATAGGTGATAAAACTCGTAGTCTTCGTTCTTGATCGATTGGCACTTCACCGGCTGATTCCTTGCCTTAAACTAGCCAAATATTGCAATCTTAAGCTCCAGGAAACTCCAAATTCGGCTCTGGTTCGCAGGGTATGCTCAGGATTAAGTTTAGGGGTTTTTATATAGGTTTCCTGGGCCCAAAACTGTTAAAAAACGAAGAAGATTCGAGAAACTGGGTGCCCAAAGCGCCGCACGGCGAGATTTTGCCTCCCGGTCGCGCGGCGCCGCGGGCTAGGAGTGGCTGACCGGCCATGTTCGTTTTCTGATGCGATCCGGTTCAATTCTGATGCTCCGGTTCACCGGTTTGGCTTGTTTTAGCTCTTTTTTCGCCCTTTTTAACCATGAACAAGTCCCAGAACCTACATTATTAAAATATGTTAGTAATATACAAATTCTAATAAAAAACGAACAAAAACTAATAAAATATTAATTAAAATATACAAGGGATTTATATATATTTAACATTATATCGGTACCGTGACAAACATAACCGAAACTGAACAAATTCGCGTAGACTCACTGTATTTTGTTTTAATTCTGGTACCATAACCAATGTGACCGAAATCAATTGAATTTGCATAGGCTCACCGCCTCAATTTCTGGAATCGGCAATGCTCAGATCTTTCCAACGCCCGAGTGTTACCGACTGATACCACTCAATTGATCCACCTCAAATTTTATATGTTTTTGTTTTATTTTTAGTTTTTAGTTCCAGTATCATAACGCATTTAACAAAACGACCGAATTTGCGTCAACTTACCACCTCAACGTCCGGAACCGACAACGTTTGGGTTTATCATCGCCCGGATTTTACCAACCTGCTCGACGCATAACACTAGTTTAAAATAAAATATTTTTTTGACTCGTAAAAAGCTTTTGATCCATTTAATCAATGAAATATTATTTTTATTTATTTGAACTACTTTTTACATCTATAATAAAAATAATGAATAATTTGTATGAGTTTTCGCTTATTTGAATTAATAACTAAAAATTGATTTAAAGGAGAACAAGATGCACACCACCATCTTAGGAAAGGTTTGGAAGTGAATAAAAGATAGTTCATATATGGTTACGAAAAAAAGTACAGGCTTCTTTATTCTAACACAAGAGAAAACTTGACGACCAATTACTGTGTTAAAAACATTTGAAATAACATAATTTGAGACTTAAATACCAAATTTATGTTTAGGGGAAAGTGAGTACGGTGCTGTCACGCACCTAAGCTTACACGCAAAACCACTCAAAACTATGTCGTTTTGATTAAAAAATTAATCAAAATTATCAAAAGTGGATAAGTTTGATGTCGTTGGTTAGACAACAATTATCAAAATGGGTATGTTTGATGCCATTGGTTACACTCAATAAATGACATAAATTATCAAAGAGTTAGACTAAATGAGCTCCACTTCTTTACTTGTTACAAACTCATACCCCTTCCAATAAACTTTTAATTCTTTTATTAATTTTATTTAAAATATTACTTTCTCTTACATTTTTTTTTGTCATTTTAGTGTATCACTTTAAAATATTAAATCAATCACTATAAAATTTCCTTTTGTTTTTTCTTTAACTTTGTGTTTATTGTTTTAATCATAGTAATAATATTTATTTATTAGGTGCATTATAAAAAGTATTTAAATAAGTAATGATATAATGTTTTTATAAAACCGATAAAAAGTTTGTATATTTTCATCTTATCGCACGTTTCCCGCCAAACAAAAAAGTCATCTAAATATATTTTTTTTTGTTATGTTGAGGTACTTGAGATTAATGTCATATGAGAAAAGAAGCAAATTGCATGACATTAAATTCGTATGTTATTTAATATTCTTTATTTATTAATAAATAATATGATTTTTTAAAGGTAAACCAAATCGAAAACTTTTTTTCAGAAAAAAAAAATACTATAAAAAATGTTAACAAATTTCTTTACATAATTTTTTTTCTGGTTATTTTTGAAATCTAAAAAAAATTTATTATATACAATGAAAAAGGAAAAAAAATCTTTAAAAATTAGATTTTTTTTAGTAACAAAAATTAAAGATAATAAAATGGCAAAGAAAAGAAAAGGTTTAAATTTTATTAATATAAACGTCGAGAAAGGAGACATGTTTAGTAAAAAATAAAAGGGAGTGAATGCGTTTAACAGCATCCTTATCAAACTGCACTCATTATTGTTTGACCCAATTATTGTCTAAATACATATTTAACACTATGAACCATCTATATTTTAAAAAGTAGGTGATTCAAATGAAAAAGTCAAAACTAAAGATTTGGTGTGACATCAAATGACTCAAGTATCATGGTTCGTGTAAGTCTTAATAGCTTACATCATTTCATTGGAGAGTTTGGCATTTGAGTTTTAAACGTCTCTACTAGCTTCATTTTTTTTCAAATCTAGAAAATATAATAATAAAACCACATATTTAATTTTATATTTTTTATTTAAGATTTATTGCTTGTTTACAAAACATTGATGATAGCTTCTGCAACTCAAACGTCATGGACTCATCTTTTTTTCATGATAGATATTTCCCCACGTAGGGCATGGACGGTTCGTGACCCGTTGTTGGAAATTATATAACGTGTCATAGAGCTTTGGCAGATTTTACCTTTATCAACTATGGGTTTACACTTTACAATATCAAAACCTAGTACAAATATAAGTTGATGGTGCCAGATAAATGGTTGACAACTACTGATCTTGATAAATAACAAATTGTGTTGAAAGTAGATCCAAACCATCACACTGAAAGTATATTTAATTGTGTATTGTGCTGAATCAAATAATGATTCTACAGTTTTAACCAACTTAACCCATACTCTTTCTACTTAAGTTATCTTGAGAAATGTTAGGATTTGATGAGAAGTAATTTATCTGTCGAATAAAGTTTTTAGGTGAATATATTGTTTTGGAGTTAGGGTCTCACTATAAGCAGTCTCTCTATCTATGGAACAGAGGTATGGTACTGTGGTTTGCTAACATCCCACTCTCTCAGATACTATCAATCGCTTTGCTATAAGTAAAAAGTTTACCGGGCATGATTGTTGTTGTTGTTACTTTTTGGTTCATTGTTCATTCTTAATGAACAACTAGTAAAATTTTCCCGTGCATTGCAATGGGAATCCACTCAGTGCCGATTCAGTTTCTTATGATATTGATATAGTACTAGCACTCGGTATAATAGCCGAAACAAAATAAAAATAATAAAATTGTGATTTGCTAAAAGGATGTTAGCATTTGTTTTACGGATCACTAACGGTTCTGATAGTCAGGCTTGACTCTCAAGGAGGGCTAACAAACCAAAATATAAGCAAATGGAAAGTAGAGAAATAAGAATGTGGGTTTGTCCCACTTTGGTGAAAGAAGAAAGTGAAGTTATCCCACATGGTTATAAATAAGAAAAAAGAACTTGTCTTACATCAATAGGAATAAAAACTTGTAAACTTTTTATAAGTAAGGGGACTCACATGATAATACTCTTGTATGACAAGATACACTTAGTTGTCCTGGTAAGGGTGCGAAGCACCCGACATGCACGCGTACGGGCACGGACTTGGGTGAAGTGCGATGGGTGCAATGTGGCGCATTGATGGAGCACTTTGCACTTTGTCCACTTGAGAACCGCCTTAGTATATTTAGTGGTCATGCAACGCGATGGACAAATACACTGCTCGTCGCGATACGTGATGACTTGTAATTGTCTAGATTTTTTTTGTTCATCGCTCTACGTGGCAGGTCTGTAAATGACCCATCGCGATATGCAGCGTGGTCGCTACGCAAACGTGGCACGTTGCCTGCCATGTGGCATAGCTAGAGTTGACTCAGCAACGCTATAAGCTAGTCGCGCTACGTGATGACCCTCCTTTTAGCCCATCGCGATACACGACCAACTTTGAAATCAGCTATAAAAGGGGCTGATCAAGGCCTGTGTTTCGTCATCCAAAAACTTTGTTCTCTCTCTCTCTCATATATTAACGTGTTAGTACAATACCTCAAGTAGTCGTAACGATACCCTGTTCGATCGAAAGAAGCTTTCATACACGAATCAAAAGCTCTGTCTGAACAAGGTGAGACTTTGTGCCATCGTGTAAAGTTTATAATATCGTGATTATTGTTATGATTATTGGTTTATACTAATATAGATATACTACATTGTGTTTAACTAGGTGCTTAATACCAAGAAGCTCTTTGTTTGTAAACTATCAAGGTGAGTCATTCGAATTTTTGTACAACTCACATTTGCGTGAATCAACTGGTTTTCCAATATTATCATGATGTTTTTTAAACTTATTAAACTCATGACAGATAGTCCAAATGTTTTCAAAAGGTTTTAATTGCATTACAGTGATTAAGAAACTTACGGGATGGTTATTACTGATATTGTGGGGTTTTGTATACAAGGTTTGCCTAATAGGCTATTACACGTTACTTATTGGACAAGTGTTAGCCAATAAGTAATATAACAACAGTCACAAATAAGGTCGAGTGACAAGTACCTTTCGGTAATTTGTAAGTAGGCATGCGTAAAAACATCTTAATGATGCAACTGTAAAAATGTGTCATTTACAAATGAATGTGCTCACCAATATTTATTGCTGACCAAATATTTTAACATATTTCAGGTGACTTGTTAAAGACACATCAATGATGCGCGCGGGCTTCTAGCTTAAATAGGTGGCTTGTCACCAGAATAAAGAAATATGTTTGTAAATTAAGGTTGATCCCTATAAAACTTATGTCTGTGTAAATATGGGTTTTATCCACAGTTAATGAAATAAGAATCACGGTGCTTTTACACTCTGATAATTTTTCCTAACTATGGTTCTAATGAATTTTCCGCTGTTAAATATTTTAATAATAAACACAGATACCATCGTTTTTGTTCATGGCTTCCCTCTCGGGGTCTAGAATCGGCGGTTGTGACAGGGTGGTCGACGGTCTCCGTCCCCACACCTCACAAGGCACGAGAAAATTTTTTAATAAAAATTATATATATTTTTATGAAAAATAATATGTATATCTAATATTTAAACTCAATTACACAACCACTAGATTAGTCTAGTCGCAAAGCGATACGACTCAACTAAAAACTTGTGAGCTCTAGTATTACTTGAGATGTGTTTTAGCTTATTTTTATAAAAAAAAGTTTTTTACACAACCGAATCATAATTAAGTAAGCTCATTTAAAAATTAAATTGTTTAAACCCAACAAAAAAAAAAACCCATTTTACTTAAGGCCCAATTTTTTTCCCGCCTTCGGGCAAAATTTTTTTTTAACGATTCTCGAACACGGCCCTGCTAATAGTACCGATACAAGTACTAATATATGTTGTTCGGTCGGATTCGGTGTAATACCGATATTGTTGGCACCGGTGGCGGACCTAGGAATTATTTTCACAGGGGTCGGAATTTTGAGGACTGATTGTCTATTGTTGTATATTATTGTTTTTTCGGCCCATTTGGGTCGGGTTGGGTCAAGCCATATTCAAAATTGATTTATAAATACCCAATGAAATAGTCAGTAGGCGTACCAAGACAGCATGGCCGTGACAAAGTGCAAAAAGCGCACCAGTTCACGTATACAATAAAATATAGTAAGTTGTATATGAACTTTTGTATATAAAAAAAACTATTTGTTTAAAATTTTTAAACCAAAAAATACAAGAAATTCAACGCTTTCGTCTCGCTTATTACGTTGTTAATACATATTACTTTAGAAAATCTTATCTTACTAATATATTAAAGCAAAACAACATGAACACATGTCATCTTTATAAAGTGTCCACATAGAATGACACATAAGCTGTTTTTCAAAATTAAATCTTATTTAAATATATTAAATTAATATGCTACATTTATTAATATTTTAAAAATTCCTAAGTTAATTTTTCATTCACTCTCATTTAATGGTGATTTTCATAAATAAATAAAAAAGTTTAATGTTTATTTATTTATTAAGTCTTACTTTATTTCAAAATATTATTATTATAAAGATCATTTTGATTTTCGTAAAACAATTAACATATGCCTAAACTATTAAAAGTTTATTTTTCGAGCGTGTGTACATCTAAATACCCAGAACGTGTCTTCTGTGAAAATTTAGTTAACTTTAGCTTGACTCTTAATTTATTTTACCTTTTTAAGACCTTAATGTTATCATTTCGTACCATTAAATTATTAATATGGGAAAACTACATATGTTGTGTACAATGAGATATTTGAAGGTTTATGAACAATTTTTGTATTCAATCTTTTTTCAAATTTATATATAATATAATATTTAATTTCATATATGAGAAATTGTTATACACTCCTAAATTATATTACGTATATCAATAACTTTTTTATTGATGTTATATAATTCAGCCCGTATATTACACGGGATACTATCCTAGTTAAATAGTAAATGGAAAAGAAAAATAAAAAGAAATTAAAAAGAAAGTCAAAACCTAGTAACAGTACTTCAGTCCTAACTCCTAAGTGAATGTTTAGTGTTTCAAAAGTAGAGATATTTTAATATTAGAACAGAAAAATTGAACTGAAACTTAAAAGAAAATAAAGGAAGCTATACGTCGTGAGAGAAAACAAGTTAAAATTTTTAAAAGAAAAAAAAAGGAAGCTATACGTCCAGCAAAAGTGCAAAAGTAAAAAGGCGAGGGGAAAAAGAAATTTTGAGCGTCTTTCATTTTCAATGCACATATCCCAAAGGGCACAAATGAAAATAATGGATAACATGATGTATTGGTGTGAAAGTATACAAACTAAGAAGTAAAATATGAAACAATGGATAGGCACCAAAGTGACCAAACCGTAG
The DNA here is from genome assembly GCF_021521415.1 of Bidens hawaiensis. Taxonomy (NCBI): domain Eukaryota; kingdom Viridiplantae; phylum Streptophyta; class Magnoliopsida; order Asterales; family Asteraceae; genus Bidens; species Bidens hawaiensis. The sequence continues at coordinate 137,550 of NW_027497320.1, read as the reverse complement.
CAATTATCTATATTCTATATATTATCTATAAAACATATGGATGTCCAATATGGTAATTTAACAAAATCCGGCGGTTAAATTTAAATTTAATGTGCTACCGCGGCTACGAACGTTACCCTATAACTTCAGGCGACATTAACGCTCTCTCCGGCGGCATTAATTGCAATCATAATCACAAAGAAAAAAAAAGGAAGCTATACGTCAGGTGATCTTTTTGACCTCATTGTATGCTTCATGTTCGATTCCATTGTTGTTATACTTTTTGTGGAGTTAATTGATTGTGTTAATAATTGTTTTCCACCTAATTCATTGTGTCGGTGCTGTTCATTTGCAATAACTCGATTTCATATCCAATTTCCATCCCCAGCCAATGTAAGTTTGTCTCCAGCTGTTTGTTCCTCATTCTTTCAAATTTGCAAGGTTAATGACTCGATGAATTGGCGATTTTGGGCATAAAAAGTGTTTTGAAATATGTGCAGTCGCTTTAAAACTTGCTGCCAAGGTACCGAATTAATCCAATACAACTTCATAAAGCACTCGCCCCAGGATGAGTTCATCTGGTTTAGCCTGTAGATATATAATTATATACAATATACATATATTATATGTCTCTCGCATATAGGCATACATTGTAGTATGACTATGACATAATAATAAGTCGGTTGGTATAAAAGAGATCACCAAAAGCTCTCCAACAGGCAAACTTGGTTCCAACGGCAGTTTGAAAAGCATAACTGTGATTAATATTATAAAAAAATAAAATAGTCATCTTTCTAACCAAGTAACTAACAACTAATAATGGCATATCTTCTGTTTGATTTTTGTTTTGGTTATTGTTTGATGAACATAAAGTTTTATTCACCCTTTGAGTTAATGGGATTATAATGTTTGGTCAACCCCATCCAACCCAAATCTCAAAAATGCCTATATTGCCCTCCAAGCATGGAAATCAGCCATTAAAGATGACCCAAAAGATATCTTGAACTCATGGGTTGGTCTAAAACATCGAACCGGCGGTTTTTTCTAAAATAGCGGTTTAAACTGGCTAACCGGTTCTAAGCCCAAATGATTTTTTATATTTTGCAGCCTGTATTTTTTTAAAATTACTTTTAACCTAGCAATTAACATCGAAATGAGTGAACTTTTGGATTATGTTTTGAAAATCGAATGCTTTTGAATTGTTTTTTTATTATAGATTAACTTTTACATTATATTTTAGTCGACGGCAGTGGTGGTGGTGGTACATTCGTTTATGGCTCTGGTACATTTGTTTCCCAAAATGCTTTTTTATGTTTATCAACATGTCCTTTTCTTAATGATGGTTATCATCTTATATATATATTTTCAACTCAGTTGCTTTTGATTAGGATCTTGAACCTGAAGTGACTGAAAATCATGTTGGCAAGGACTGAAGTATCAATCTTGTCAACAATCTCTGACCTGGAGTTGACCATACTTGAGCAGTTGCAGAGACAAGTATGGTTTTGGCTTTGAGAAGTTAAGGATGGGGTGTGTAAACTGTTAGACCAAAACCGAACTGGACCGGACCAAACAATGTTCGGTTAGACGGTATGTGTGGTCCGGTTCTTGCCTTATCTGTTCATGGCATGCTAAAAATTTGGTTTCTGGTCGTGTGTAAACTGTTCGACCAAAACCGAATTGAACCGGACCAACCCATGTTACCAAATATTAATTGTCAATATGTGGAAAATAATTATATGGAAATGTGATGATGTGGAGTCCTATGTGGACATCCTAGATTATGACACGTGGATAGAATTGAGTTGTTTTATTATCTTAGTTAGATTAGATTATAACAGTTAGGTTCCTATCTATATATAATAAAATTTTCAAATTTTAAATTGATAGATCATAAAAAAAAATTAATATTAGTGAAACTTGGAAAAAGGCGTATTATGAACAAAAAATCACAATATATAAACATAATTTTAAGTAGCAAACATATTAAACATCATTTCGATTAACCGATAATTTAAAAAAAATCACACCTTTAAACCATAAATAGATTAAAATATAAATCTATTAATAGGAATAGATTAAATATCAAATATATTAACCATTAGTATAAAAAATCATGCAGTTAAACCCTAAATCCAATAACAGTGAATCAATTTGATGTTGTTCTTCACAAAAATCGATTAAACACTAAAATATAAATCATACCTGATAATTGCGAACGATGAACATATTTGATATTGTTTGGATTATGAAACCGACAAATCATGAAGAACCGGTTATAGATGAGGCGATGAATCTAGTTACAAACAACAGGGAGAGTTATGATTTTTGAACGAAGCATGTGCCTTTTAAAGAAGAAACGATGAACAATTTAAACCTAGTAAATTTAATAAGTTTTATAATTCTAACAATAATTAGAATAATTAATATCATAATTACATTAATAAGTTACAAAAATATAAAAGTCAATATCATTGGTTATAATTTTATTGTGAATATGTGGAAAACAGATTTATGGAAGGTTGATGACATGGAAGCTTATGCGGACAACCTAGGTGAAGTATATGTGGACAAAATTGTGTTGCTTTAATATATTAGTTAGATTAGAGGTTGTTCTTCACAAAATCGATTAAACACTAAAATATAAATCATACCCGATAATTGCAAACGATGAACATATTTGATATTGTTTGGATTATGAAACCGACAAATCATGAAGAACCGGTTATAGATGAGGCGAAGAATCTGGTTACAAATGATGAGTAGCGTTATGATTTTTGAACGAAGTATGTATCTTTTTAAAGAAGAAACGATGAACAATTTAAACCTAGTAAATTTAATAATTTTTATAATTCTAACAATAATTAGAATAATTAATATCATAATTACATGAATAAGTTACACAAATATAAAAGTCAATATCATTAGTTAAAATTTTATTGAGAATATGTGAAAAATAGATTTATGGAAGGTTGATGACATGGAAGCCTATGTGGACAACCTAGGTGAATGACATGTGGACAAAATTGTGTTGCTTTAATATATTAGTTAGATGTTGTTCTTCACAAAAATCGATTAAACACTAAATTATAAATCATATCTGATAACTGCAAATGATGAACATATTTGAAGTTGTTTGGATTATGAAACTGACAAATCATGAAGAACCGGTTATAGATGAGGCGAAGAATCTGGTTACAAACGATGAGGAGCGTTATGATATTTGAACGAAGCATGTGCCTTTCAAAAAAGAAACGATCAACAATTTAAACCTAGTAAATTTAATAAGTTTTATAATTCTAATAATAATTAGAATAATTAATATCATAATTACATTAATAAGTTACAAAAATATAAAAGTCAATATCATTGATTAAAATTTTATTGTGAATATGTGGAAAATAGATTTATGGAAGGTTGATGACATGAAAACCTATGTGGACAACCTAGGTTAAGGACATGTGGACAAAATTGTGTTGCTTTAATATATTAGTTAGATGAGATAAGAAATAGTTGGCAAAGTTGACTCTTTAAATTAAATTTGAAATCGTTGGTGGAAGTTGGGTTAAAAATTAAATTTAAAAAATAGTTAAAAATTAAATTTAAAAGGATATATGAATTAGAAAATACATGTTGTCCCCAAAACATAAAAATTAAAAAGAGGATGTGATTTACTCACCTTAAATATTGGCGAGTGAAAGACGATAAGGATATTAAAGAAGAACCCACTTAAGCAAGCTGACCAAGCCAAACTTGAGGAAACCCTAAAATTCAAATAAATAGTTCAAATTTAAAATAAAACTAAAATGAATAAGAATTAATAATAAAATCTGAGATTTAATATAAAAATAAAGAAAACGAACTTTAAGCGAGTGTTCGGTCCGTAGTCGGTCTGAACGTCGTTATGATGTCGAATTCGGGTCCAACACGTCCAAACTTAATTCTAAACATAAAACTTTGAAAAATTAGAAGCTAATTCAGGTCAATTCTTTGTGAAATTGAAAAGCTTCAAATTAGTTTCCAACATAAACCCTAGTTTGTTTTTGATTAAATTAAACATGAAATCTCTCAATTCCTTTGAAATTGATTGAGGGCTTTCATTCTAGGGTTTATAACAACTCATAAAAACACAAACTTATCCAACAATTGGATTAAAAACTAGTTGATTATGATTAAAGATACCCGTTTGACTTGGTGTGATCAACTCTTAAAGAACACTTAGATTATGCTTAAATTCGTGAATGAGGAGGAGATTGAGAGATGTGTAGCAGATTATGAATGACCTATAACCCTTGTTTATATTGGAGTTGAATCTAATTCGTGTTTATTATGAATTTAGAGATAAACCCACCTTTGAACTTGAACAAATGATAAGATTATCACAAATTGGAGATAAAACTTAATTAATCTTGAATAAAGTTGTTGTTTTAGGATAGGAATTCATCTAGGAACATTCTAGAACCTTGAATTTGAATTATAACACTCTTTGGATAAAGATTAAGCAATAAACAAGCTGAAAATTGGATTAAACGAGCTTACACGAGTTGAACACGAACCAACTGAACCTGCTACAGTTTATACATTTGCTTCTAATTGCTATAACTTGATTCTTAAAGTACATAAACGAATTGTAACGATACTAACACGCAATAATTGAATAAAATAAACTTTTATTAACAATGCAAGACCCGAATTATAGTACGGGTCAGGTGCAATGAAATGGAAAAACAACGGATGTTACATTTTAGACTCGTTTTAAACCTTTAGCTCACCAATTATCATTACTTAAGTTGGAATCCTGCAACGATATTTTAACCGTTCCAATTTTTGACGCTACATGGTATCAAACTTGAGACCTTCCCAGGAGGAAACCTCTAAGGGAAAATGGTCTGATAGTGTAACATCTCTAAAATTTTGGGCCAATAATGTCAAGTTTAGAAGTTGAAGGACTAAATTGAAAATTCTGGAAATTTTGTTACTTCGCGCACCGCGAAGGAACCACCTGCTTCATTTTCGCGCTACGAAAGCAATGATGAAGTAATCTTGTCTTTGAACGACACGTGGAAAGCCTAGTTGTCAACTCGTTAGACCTATTTGTCTACTTTGTGTGATGCGAAGGGATTCTTCACGCTACGCAAAGGACAATAGAAACCTGAGGCAGTTAATTAGCCATTCCCGCTACGTGAACGAACACTTTGTTATTACTTTGTGCTATGCGAAGGAGCAGTTTTTCTGCCTATAAATAGATGGCCATGGGGTGAAATACCATTCGTCCAACCATACTCTGATCACATATATAACCTCAAAATACATACCACGATCTCGACGTTCCAAAGTGTTCGTTGTTTTGAAGTACGTGCAAGTAGTAGTAGAACCTTTGTCAGTTTATTCTCTTGATTTCCCGATGATAAGTAGAAGTGCTGCCTGCTTCAAGCTTAAGCATTTCATATAAACAGTCCATACAAGGTAGGGGTTCTGTTCGATTATTTTATTATATATGGCTTAGACCTTTGTCGGGGATATAGCCCATACTTTGATCTTAATAAAGTGAAATATAGATTTTATAAGACAAGGTTATAGATGAAATGTTATTCTTTATTTTATATAAAGATTTTATAAATGTTTCTTATAAAAGAAGAAACCTGACATATACGTTTCTTCATGAAGAAGAAACGCAGTGAATAAATGATAAACAAAGAAGGGACTAAAGGTCCTTATGTTTTATAAAGAAATGAATATCAAGGTAAAGGTTATGTGAACAGACTAAAGGTCTGAAGCTAGATCGTTGATGTAGTATTTCTAAAAGGTTATTCTTTTATTATAGGTCCGAGGTAACAAGAAGCATAAATCAGTGAGGCAAGGAACAAAGGTGAATACGTTCAAACTTTTATAACTCTTTAAACGAGTCTTACAAATGTTTACATGGGATTATGTATTCCTAAAACTTTATAAACAAAGGTAATCGTTGGCCCTCAAACTATCGTATACTTTTGTCTGGATCTTTACATATGTGGGTAGACGGTGGGCACACCGCACCACACTTGCTCATGCCTCGGCCACTTTGGGTCGGACCTAAGTAATGTCCGAGAGGGGATTATCTTGTGTATATGGGTGGTTGCTAAGTCCTCGAATGTTACGTTGTTCGCTGAGTGGTTTCGAGTAGAATTGGAGTTTATAATAGTAATTCAGACTTCCAGAACTTGGTTATTTCATAAGCCACGTTGGGCCGAGGCCTACAATGTCTCGAGGGGATAATTGAGTATCAAACTGTTTTGTGTCAATGTGTTCACCAGCATGTGTTGCTGACGTATTTTATAATCTGTGTTTACGGGTAATCAAGAATAGATGATCGGAGATGATGACTAGCTATTAGATGATCTGATGGCTCAGATGGAGTTTTTGAAATTAAAATATCGTAAATTATGGTTTTATAATTCTAAACTCTTTTGTACCAACCATCAGGTGTTTAATCCTCGTCTTTGAATATAATAATATTTTAATCAAGTATTCTGCTTTGCAAATCTTAAAACTCTAATATATTTACAAAATAGGTACCAACTTGTGGTCACACGCCTAGGCTCTAAGTCGGGGTGTGACAGATAGCACGTTATTGATCATTTCAACTTTAAATAAAAAAACAAAATAAACAGTATAATAAATTAAAACCAACCATTTTCATCCAACACATCAAAACCATTGGTATCCCACTTCCTTGCTAATCCCTTAGACGTATCTCATAGGTCATGTCAACTTGACGTCTTTTATGTTAATAAACTGAATTGTTTAGCCCAAAGAAGACCCATATGTTTATTCGTGTCGTGTTAGACAAACTTAACAATTTAAACACTTTACCACTCGAGATCAAATTAAACCTTTACAGATTAGTTATTTTTCTGTCAAACAATCTAGAGACTATAATTCGCAAAGTAACCCAAATTAAAGGGACCAATAATGTAATTTAGTTTGTTATTCAAAAGTCAAAACCGTTTTTAACTTTACAAATAAAAGAAAAAGCAAGATTACGTAACTAATTTGATTCCCAGCTGTTTATATTTAAATGAATAAATAACCTGAAGAAACACTAATCGACCCCGGGCAGATTACGGATAATCTGGGGGTTAAATAGATGTTTCCCACGAGGGGTTAGGTCCGGCAAAGATGGTTCTTCTGATAACCTGCAAAACAGACACCGTGAGCTCGTCACTGAGAAGGGGGGTACCTCCTTGTGACCACCCTCCGGCGTGAGAATCAGACTAGATTGCTCTTGAATATAAGTGTATATTAAGAGATTGCTAGAGAATATAAGATAATGAGATATCAGGTAATGTAAGATATAAGATGTCCATACCATTCCAAGGTGTTGGAGTATTTATAGCCGAAGGTAGGTTTCCAAGCAGGTACAGCCGGCTGAATAGTATTCCTGTTCTGCCAACTGTGGGCTACGCACGTGCCATGCTGGTGGTTGGTGGGTAGGCAGCGGCTGATAGTGACCAGGCCGGCTGTGTACTATTCTTGTTCCACCAACTGCAGGCTATGCACGTCCTCTGACAGGTTGGTGAGTAGGCAGCGGCTGATAGTGACATACAGTACAAGAGCGTGCTGCTCGTCATACTGTTGTCAGTGAGCTGTCGTATTTTTGGTCAGATCTTTTGTCCATACCTCGTCAGGTACAATACAAAAGATCCTCCAGTATCGTACGGACTGGCTCATTTGTGCGGGAGTGTTCCCGGCTTTGTGCGGGAGTGTTCCCGGCTTGCTCACTCCTTCAGGTGACATTACTGAATTATTTAAGAGTTAAGTGCCTTGTGTGTGTAGCCTTGCCGCGCGGGTAGCCTTCCCTGATGGCTAGTATCCGTTGCTGCGGGAACAGGCGGAGTACGTCGACCATTGGGAGGCTTTTCCTGCGGGAACAGCTTGCGTACTGCGCGTAAGGACGTCACGTCTCTGAGCATGGTGGGTCCTGCGGATCCAGTTGGTTTCTGCGCGGACGTCTCTTCAAGGTGTCTTGCGAGTTTAGCCTTTGCGCAGACGTCCCTGTTGAAGGTGAGTTTTGCGGGTTCAACTGCGCAGACGTTCCTCTTTGAGGTGAGTCTTGCGGGTCCAACTGGGCTTGATTCAATCCAGCCGTCATCAAATCAAATAAACGAAAACCACTCGGTCTCTCTCTCTCGATAATATCTTGTTACAGTGAATCTCAAGTCCAGGTCTTTTGGAGTAACTAACTAACAAGATGAACAGTCTATTGCGACGAGCCACTGCACAGGTCAAATTCTGCGTTATCAAACTCAAATTCATGTAGATTTTGTTACTTTTACATTTCGTTTGTGTAAATAAATACTGTTTATGAGATGCGATCGACTTACGTAACTAATGCTAGCGATAATATAGAATTCAGAAAATTAAGTGTAATGGGTGAAACTTAAGATTCGTATGTGGACCGTCTTAACAAATTGATGCTGATTTTGTTAGGTTTACATTTCGTTGTATAAATTCTGTTTATGAGATGCGAATGCGATCGATTTACGTAACTAATGTTAGCAATCACGATATGAACAATATAGAGTTCAGAAAATTAGGTATAAATATACGAGTGAAATATAAGATTCGTATGTGGAGTGTATTAACCTAATTTTGATCTGATGATGGGGACAGATGAATAACTAATATTTCTTGATCAATTTGTTTTGAAATTATACATGTTATCAGAATGAAAATGATAAAATATTTATATGATTTAATTTTGTTGTATGAGTAAATCCTATTTATGAATCCAATTGCGGTCGGTTTACGTAACTATGGATAGCGATCACGTATGAACAATATGGGAAAAATAGGCATAATGGGTGGAACATAAGAGTTGTATGTGGACCGTCTTAACCCAATTTTGATCTGATGATGGGGACAGATGAATAAGTAGTACTTTTTGATCAATTTGTTTTGGAATTAATGTTATCTCAATGAAAATGATAAATTAGTTATGCAAATCAATTTGCATTCACAATAGAGATCAGGAAGCTACTGGAATGTGTAAAATGCAGCCAAATAAATATTATCTTTACAAATTGGACTCGAATATATTGATAATAAGATATTAATTTGTGTGTAATACACAGATCAGTACATACACAAAAAATGGAGGTTCTAGAGTTTTATTGGCAAGGGGGGCTAGTACAGAAGCGGTTCAACGTGACGAGGGGTATGTTTGATGCAACTTCTTATATGTTAATATAATTCAGTTTGTGTTCTCTAATTCAATTGACTCCAGTTTGACATTTGATTTCAATTGTAGGTATAAAGGGAATGGTATGTTAGCTCCTTTTGGTGATAGAGAAGTCTAAGGTAAATGTTAGGAACATAATACTTATCGATTTTGTTTGTGACATGATGCTAATTCTTTTACTTGCATTTTATAAATTTTTTTGTGTTCGCGTTCTGATAGGGTTCATATGTCTATGATATCAATGGGAAGAAGTATCTTGATTCTCTTGCTGGTCTGTGGTGCACAGCTTTAGGTACAATTATATATTCTTAGTAATGTTAGTGTGTTAATTCAGTGCTGGCTAGTCAATTATTCATGGTGTTTTGTAACAAAAAAAAAATCTAACGAAAAATTATGTATTTTATTTTTAGGTGGGAGTGAACCCCGTCTTGTTGATGCTGCAACCAAACAGCTAAATACTTTACCATTCTACCACTCATTTTGGAACCGTACAACCAAACCCTCACTGGTACAATGAATCATTTTGTAGAAAGTGATACATGCATATATATATATATATATGTGTGTGTGTGTGTACATGTACATTTGTATATATTTATACATAAAAGGTGGATCAATGTGATATTTTATGCAGGATCTTGCAAAAGAACTTCTTGAAATGTTTACAGCTAGTAAAATGAAGAAAGTATTTTTCACAAACAGTGGCTCAGAAGCTAACGACACTCAGGTTTGCTTAATATTTTATTAAATATGTAAATTATGTAGTATTTTTCACAATGCTTTGAATTTAGCAATGCAATTCATTCGTTTTTCAATGTTGTAGGTGAAACTGGTATGGTATTACAATAATGCACTTGAAAGGCCAAACAAGAAGAAATTTATTGCTCGATCTAAATCGTAATGTTATTATTTTTCTCAAATCATGGCTTTTAAGAAGCTTATATTTTATTTTTATTTAATATTTTATGTTCCACAGATACCATGGCTCAACTCTCATATCAGCTAGTCTTTCCGGGTAGGATTTATAAAAAAAGGGTTATTATCTACTAAATCTTTCTGATTTGTTCTTGACAGTAATTTTTTTAAAAAATTTTTTTGGCAGGCTTCCACCATTGCATCAGAATTTTGATCTGCCTTCTCCATTTGTGTTACATACCGATTGTCCTCATTATTGGCGGTTTCATCTTCCAGGTTTGTATCCACCCTCTTTATTCCATTATCAAGATTTATGAATTTTGAGATTTGATCAATTTAATAGTTATGCATATTATGTGATAGGTGAAACGGAAGAGCAGTTTTCAACCAGATTAGCCACCAATTTGGAAAATTTGATCATCAAAGAAGGGCCAGAAACGGTATTAAAAAAATACATCATTTGAGAGACACATATATTGAAATTTTCTTGGTGCTTGTTGTGGATCACATTGCATACTTTTGTTGGTTTCAGATTGCTGCATTTATTGCAGAGCCTGTAATGGGAGCTGGAGGTGTAATACCTCCACCTGAAGGCTATTTTGAGAAGGTTGTTTCCATAATATAAATTATCTATAAAATATGTTAAGTTACTTAGCAAAAGCTTAATTTGTCTAACATGGTCTTATAAAATCTCTATGCAGATTCAGGCGGTTGTTAAGAAATATGATATTCTATTCATTGCAGATGAGGTACTACGGTAATTTTTTTATATTGCTTTATATGTGTTTTTTTTTCATATTTCATTTACATGTTTTATTTAGGTAATCTGTGCATTTGGGAGGCTTGGAACTATGTTTGGCTGTGATAAATACAATATTAAGCCCGATCTTGTTTCCATAGCCAAGGTAAAATCATCACACACTTCCCAACTTGTTCTTAATCCAAAAAACAGGTCAAATAAGTCAAACGGGTCAGGGTCAGCCTGAAATGGTTCTTTTGACCTGTGTTATTATAGTGACCCGTTTCAACCCAAACTCATCTTGACGCGTTATGGGACCCACTCATCTTGCCACATTTACCTTTTTCATATAATTGAGGGTTTTAAAAATTTTGAAACTGAGTTTTTCAGGCACTTTCATCTGCATATATGCCCATTGGTGCTGTTCTTGTTCGCCCGGAAGTTGCGGATGTGATATCTTCCCATAGCAATAAACTAGGTAAATCACTAGACTTCCATTTGTTTATTTATTTTTGGTGAATTTCATCATGGCCCTGAATCATATATTGTGGCAATTATACTTTTGTTAGGTGCATTTAGTCATGGATTTACCTATTCTGGACATCCAGTGGCATGTGCTGTTGCATTTGAAGCCCTGAAAATTTATCAGTATGTGCTTCATACTCCAAAATCTTTTTTCCTAATGCATAAAACCTTGTAAATTATTGTATTAAAAAATTATATTGGTATTGAAGTTATACAATTTTATGTCATCATATTAGTCACATGAATCGTCTCTAAAAGATTTTACGGTCAGCCCTAGTGGTGTCAACCCACGAATACACGTGTTGTGTTCGGGTTCATATGTGTGACACCAATTTCGGGTTTGGTTCGTGTTCAGGTTCTACGACCTGTTTAGCTGCCCTAGTCAGCTCTACTAGGCCTGCTTTGACCTGTAACTATGATTTATGTATGATCAGGGAGAGAAACATTGTTGAGCAAGTAAACAGCGTGGCCCCAAAATTTCAAGACGGTTTAAAAGCTTTTTCCTCAAGTCCTATAATCGGAGAGGTACTTAATACAACCATAAAGTTAATTTATGTCTGTAACAGCTATGACTTACTGAATGTTTATTAACTCTGTAGATTCGTGGAACGGGTTTGATTTTGGCTACTGAATTTGCTGATAACAAGTCACCCGACACCCCCTTCCCCCCTGAATGGGGTAAGAGTGTTTTGTTCATATAGTCTTTATTATTTATTATAACCAATTTAACTGTATCAAATGTTGATAATATGTGAGTTTAGGGATAGGTGCATATTTTGGAGCACAGTGTGCAGAAAACGGGATGTTAGTGCGGATTGCCGGTGATAATATAATGATGTCTCCACCTTTTATAATCACCCCTGATGAAATTGACGAGGTATGTTTGTATACAAACACACACACACATTCGTATACACATATGATGCTTGTTGATTGTTGTTTGCAGTTGATAAGCATCTATGGGAAAGCATTGAAGGCAACTGAAAAGAAGGTGGAGGAATTGAAATCTCAGCGTTAAGCACACAGTTGAGACTGCTCAAAGGTAACTCGTGTAGAGTTTGAGATTACACATAGATACGATCTAGATTATGATAATTACAGTTAAATTCTAGACTAGTCTTATGGTGAAAATTTCACATATACGGATTAAGGTTGGTCATTTAAAGATTTTTCTTTTGAACTGTTGTGCACAGGAAGTTACTCAAATCTAAGTGGAAAAGATTGGTAGAAGACAGGTTGATGTCAAAACAGGTTTGATTGTGAATGTAAGCGGTCTTTTGCTCGTTTCAACTCTTTTAAGTCAACCCTTTATGTAAAGAAGTCGTATAAAATTGTGTTGACGGGTTAACATGTTGATACTATAAATAAATCTAATGCAAGCTCTATATTTTGGTTCAGTATCAAGGTTAAGCATTTTCTTGTTTCTAATGTAGTTCTTTAAAAGATGCCCACTATTTCTCACTATTTGTTGCATTTTAGTGTGGTCATAAAGATTTATTTATGTAAATATATAGCTCATAGCTGTCATCGAATCTATAATGCATCTATTATACTGTTGTGTTATAGACTATGGAGGATATCTCTAACCGGGACCAACACAATGGTTTTAGACTTAACACGTGTCAACCCATAAGGATTCTAATGCAGGAGCATCCGGTCCATAGGGTTGTTAGGCATTTTGTTTATATATAGGTTGTTAGGCATTTTGTTTACTCAGTTGATTGATTTTTTAATAAAGAATTTGTAAGCTTTAAGCTTGTCAACCGAATCGTTTGAATGAAATCATTGTGTTTTTGAGCCATTTGATCACTAGTCGAAACTGCATCAGTTGGTACCATAGCTTTTAGTTCTCAAATTTCTCGACGTGAGGATGAATACGTTCTTGCTCGTAGATTCGCCGCCAAAGGCAACGACAAAAGTATGTTTGATTCATGTGCCCACGGTAGAGATTGGTATTCTACTAGCAGAGTTGTCGCCAGAGGCAGCTGTGGAATCTATCCGGACTGCGGGATCTTAAGATCAAACGACTCTCACTTGAGTCCGCGATCTTGAAGAGATCGAACGGCTCCATAAACGGGTTCTCAATCTCGAGTTACAACGGAAGATGCGTAAGGCAGAAACCGAGTCGAGCACCGTCGTCTGGAAGAAGGTGACGATGGAGAGGAGCATCCGTTTTTCCGTCACCCACCTTTGTAACAAATAGTTGGTTCATTAAAATTGAGTCGGGCATATCTAAAATGAATTTGAATGCCCACCATATCATGTGCAATTAAATAATAATCTTTTTGATTTACCTCCACATTTGGCGATGAAATGTGTCAGTATTTTCGATAATCATATCCAGTAACCCCACTAATTTCTTCAATTTGCAAATTCAAATTTAAAGAAAACAGCAAGTTTTGTGAAGAAAACTTCAGATATCCCATGATTGTCGATTTCATAGTAGGACTTTCCATAATCCGTTGATCAATTCCAACTAACTCAACGCCACCATGATTCATCGTATTGACATCCATAAGAACTGCATGGCCACCCACGTGCACCGTATCATTACTGTTGACCACCATTGTACCATCAGATACCACCAGATTACCACCAAGAACTTTTTTTGCATAAACAAACATTCTTCTTCTTCGACGTTACTCCCGTCTTCATCTAAAACACGTTTGCCGTCTGACACACCTTCTAGATAGTTAGGTTCACAAAAATGAGGTGGGTAATAGTGAAACGGATGCTCATCTCCGTCATCACCTTCGCCTTCATCAAACTTAGGTTCATCTTGCGACTCGCCGGTAAAAATCGGCTCATAGAACCAGGGTGGGTGATTGCAAATAGATGCTGCTCTCCGTCGTCACCTTCGATGCTCGAATCGGTTCCGCTTTGTGCATCTCCCTTTTCAACTCGAGATCTTGGATCCTCTGTCGGAGCCGCACAAACTCCTGTTGTATTTCAAGATCACGGACTTGTTTTCAGAGCCGTTTGATCATCTTAAGATCTCGTGGGCAGGAATAGACTCTGCCACTGCCTCGGTCGGCGACTCTTCGAGTAGGGCCTTGATCTTCTCTACGAGCACGTGAATCACCAATGTTCTTGTCGATGACTCTTTGAACAAGTAAACACTTGCCTTCACGTAGAGCCATTTGAACAACCATGAGCTCTGATACCACATGATGCAATTTCGACTAGTAATCAAATGACTCAAGAACACAATGATTTCATTCAAACAATTCGAACCGAATGATTCGGTTGACAAGCTTAAAGCTTACAAATTCTTTATTGAAAAATCAATCAACTGAGTAAACAAAATGTAACATCCTGCTTTATGGTAAAAAAAAAATTAAAAAAAAAATATATGAACCTTATATTATATATATTAAACGAGTACATGACGAGTAAAATGACTGTCTGAAACATGAGGTATCTAGATGAGCATTTAGTGTTATGAGATAACCAAACGTTATCAAGTATATTATATTTGGCCCTGCTCCATTTTTATTGAAACTTAGGTCGAAACGAAAAGAAAAATGAGCTCAGCCTAACTGCATGATCGTAGTTTTTTTTAATGCGTTGTATTTTAAAAGTTATTAAAGAAAAATAAGATTTGAGCTATTATAATAATAATAATAATAATAATAATAATAATGATAAGGAAAATAAATACTTGGAGTTTACTCGAGAAGTAATAATAATAGTACTATATCTATAATATATATAAACGAAAACCCTAAAATCCTACATGTCGCGATGTGGTCGCTTCCCTCTTTTATGGAAGCCACCAGATTGTTTGACTTTTAAATGGAAGCTTCTCATTGATTTAACCCAAATTCATGGGTATGGGTCTTACTAAAACCAGATAGCTCTTAAACGGGTTATAACATCTTAAATTAAAAATTAATCTTACCAATTATTTGATATGAAAATCCTATAAAATAGGGATATACTAAAATTTAATATCCAATTTAAAAAGAAAAAGATATTATTTATAATTAATAAACAGTTTTAAAGCAAAAAAACATGAGCGATTCATGGGTCACCAAATCCAGATAGCTTTTAAACAGGTTATAACATATCATTTATTTATGAAACCCTTTCATCATCAAACCCTAAGTATATTATTAACTTTCTTACAATAAAAAAAATTAAAATAAAAAAAATAAATATTAAAAAACGAAAAATGTAAAGCAGCCATTATCTCAAGCCATCAGATTGCTTTATGTGTAAATGAAGGCTTCTCACGCATTTGACCCGATTTCACGGGTAAAGGTTTCACCAAACCCAGATAACTCTTAAACGGGTTATAACATCTCATTATATTAAAAATTAATCCCATCAAATATTTGATATGAAAATCCAATAAAATAGGGATATACTAAAAATTAATATCCTATTTTATTTAAAGAAAATATATTATTTATAATTAAGAAACAATTTTATAATAAAGAAAATATTATTTATAATTAAGAAACAATTTTATAATAAAGAAAATAAACAGGTAATGGGTATCACCAAACCCAGATAGCGTTTAAACCGGATTATAACATATCATTTATTTGTGAAACTATTTTATCATCAAATCTCAAGTACATTAATTATTAACTTTCTTACAATAAATAAAATTAAAATTCAAATATATATATATAAATATTAAAAACGAATAATGTAAAATAAATCCTGTAATACGAGAGATAAAATCTAGTTTATAATATAATAATAAAAAAATGTTGTAGAGAGTGCACGTGTGATAGTGTACATATTGGTATAAATCTTCATTATGAATATTTTTATTCTTTCAAAGAACATTTGATAGGCACGAATTAAACCGACGTACAGAGTCGGTAATAATTGACTATAATTTAGGAGTTAGTATAATTCAAGAAATCACAATTGTATTTCCTCCTTACACATCCAATAAGGTATGTATTTTCCTCTTTATATTTTTGTTAATTAATTAACTTTAATTAGAAATATTATTTAAATATTACTAGAATAGAAATAGAATTAACATTATGAATCCAAGAGTAAATTGTATTAGCAAAAATGATACCCCTTCAATATTATAAATAATAAATAACCTAGAGGTCAAGGGTAGCAATTTATTGGAGTAGGGCATATGGTTTTGGCATAACCTGTCTAGCATGTGCACAACTAGATTGTGGTATGGTATGACCGCTTTAACCATGAATGGGTAAGAGGGACTATAAATTATTAGTTATGGCTGTTAAAACCATAATATTGTCTGGACTGGAATAGTTGTGCACAATATTAACAGTTATGTATGTGATGGGTCTAGGAAAAATTAAAAACTTGCTTCCTAGATACAAATAAGTAACCTAGTATATTAAATCATAGATTCCTGTTAAAGTGGGAGGAGCGAAAGTAGTTGAAGAAAGTCTGTTCAGGTGAGTTACTTAAACTATTTTCAAAACTCTGATACATGCTCATAAAACTATTTGGACTGTGATTGATCATGTATTTGCATGGCGCATATGGTGTGGCACCCAAGGTGTTATATATATTATAATGATAATTATATTTTCCCGAGGGGACATGCACTTAATACAGCAGCAGACGTGCGTAAACTCTGTATGTGCGAATATATAATGCTGACCCGGCTTTAACGTGAAGCGGGCGGGTTATGATTATGGCATGACATGCAATGAGCTCATATGTGATCAATAAAGTTATTTTTGTGTCTGATTTATTGAATATGTCAGTTTATGTGACTCACCAGTTTTGTGCTGACGTATTTTTTTTTTCACCTGAGCATGTATTATAGGTTGATATATAAGGGCATGGAGATTAGCTGCTAACTCTTGGAAGAATTTAGACGTTTATCCTATTACAACCGCGTTTTGTAATATGTGTAATAGTTAGACATGTAACTGATATTTTAGTTTTTATATAAGATTACGTCTCCGTTGTAAGTCTGTGTTGACTGGTCACTGTAAGTGCCCCATCTTGGGAGGGGTGTGACACAAAATGCCTAACCACTCTACTTATAAATAAAACAAGCATTTGGGTTGGACCGGATTAATGGACCGGATGCTCATACATTAGATTCTGACCCATCTATCCTCTATAAATGGGCTTAATGCCCAGTTTGATAAGATCATTTCTCTTAACAATTCTTATCAACGGTTCCTCTGCACGTTAATTACCTCCTTTTTTCTTTATTACTCTTATATACAATGCAATTATTTGCAGTTATTTTCCACACGCATGTTCATACATGATGGAGAAGCCGACGCGTGAATGGTTATTCTCCTACATTTTCCAACTTTCCATATAACAATCTCGTTAGATAACCTTAGCCATATGGTAAATATGATTATATGATGGAATGGAAGGTGAAATGGAATGAATTATTCATAAGAAATAAAATAAAACATGTTTGGTTATCATGTTTTAATGGAATGGATCATTCCTAAGAGAATGATATTCCTTCTATTTTTAGAATTTTCATTCCTCTGGTAGGTAATTTTTTTTCCTTTCCATCAAGGAATGGTAAGAAGACAACAACAACAATATTATTATTATATTGTTTTGCATATTAAAATATAGCTATTATTAGATTAGAATTATTATTATACAATTAGGGCTCTAAACGAACCGAATGAACACAAACAAGGCCTTGTTCATGTTCGTTCGTTAAGAAAATAATGTGTTCACGAACGGTTCACGAACACTTACCGAACGAGAGTTTATGTTCGTGTTCGTTCATTAAAGAAATTAATGTGTTCATGAGCGATTCACGAACACAAACGAACACAAATAAAATCGGCAGAGCCTAGAGATTGAGACCAATGTATTCATCAATGTGAATAATGAAAGCCTGTAAACGAATCGAATGAACATGAACAAGGGCACGCTCATGTTCGTTCATTTAACTTAAAAGAACACGGACACTTAATTGAACAAATATTTATGTTCATGTTCGTTTATTTAAAAATGGACATTTGTGTTCGTTTGTTTAAAATATGAACAAAGATAAACAAACATGAATGAACAAATGCAAATGAACACAAATATAAACGAACTTAAATGAAAACACTTAAAATGAACACATATTAACAAATATAAAACCTTTAAGCAGAGGACCTATCCGTATTTTATGTTCTATTAGTACATTAACGAACAAACATAAACGAACGTTCATGAATGCAAATGAACGAACAGAACACGTGTTCATGTTCGTTCGTTTAATTAAACGAACACAACTTTTTTTTTATGTTCATTCGTTTATTAAATAAACGAACATAAACGAACTTCCCGCCGAACGGCTCACGAATAGTTCACCAAACGTTCGGTTCGTTTACAGGCCTATATACTATCAATATTATTGTTATTTTAAATCTGGTGAATTAATACTTCACAACATGCATGCGTGATTCAATGTTTTTACGATTATTTTTATTCGTTTTAACAATCTCGTTGCAACGCACTGGCCCGAAAATTAGTTATTATGAATATTCATATTATTATCAATATTATCTTCTACTACTACTACTACTACTACTACTACTACTACTACTACTACTACTAATAATAATAATAATAATAATAATAATAATAATAATAATAAAGTGATGAATCATTCTATTTCTACATGGTAACCAAACATGACAATGAAATGATAATGATTCATTTCATTCCTTTCCCCATTTCATTACCACGTCCATTCCATTTCCTTATTCATTCAATTATCGCATACCAAACAGATAGTTAAAATAAACTTATTTTATTGCATAGAAGAATGTTTTATAGAACTTACGATGTTACTTAAATCTTCTAGGTATATATTTATAGTGGAAAGTTAACGTACAAATGAAATTAAGGTGCTAATTGTGAAACTCAAGTAGAGTAATTATATATACAAGTAAGTAATTACGTAATTACATCATAGTACTATGATGTAATTACGTAATTACTTACTTGTATATATAATTACTCTACTTGATTTTCACAATTAGTATGTTAATCATTTACATTTGATCCAAATCCTATATTTATTAGTCACGTTTGAACAATCTTTTATATATAGTATCTCATGCATGTAATAAAACATTCTTGTATTATCATCGACTCAGCGTATATAGCTAATGGATACCTTGATGATAAAGAAACACGTGCTATCCTTAATCGTCTGAATATCACTTCAATCCTATAGCAATCACATCTATCAACTAGTTTGTCTAAATCGTCATTTGAAAGCCTTTTAATTTTAAAAATATATTTTTTCTTCATATTCTACGTGAATTATTAGTTTAAATGTGACTCAAAGTCATGTAGTTAAGACATTCGGGCAGCACATGAATGTGATGACCTGTAGCCCAAAATTGTTGCTTCTTGATGTTACACGACTCATATAATAGACATCCAAATACAATTTACATATGAGTTAGAGTAGGTGATGAGTATACTTCTTAAAAATTTTCTAGCATGACCTTTATGATTTTCTAATGTATTTTTATTTATTTATTTTCAACGGCTATGCATTATAAACAAGGTCCCACGTGTGACCCAAAATGCAACCAGACAAGCCTAAACAAAGCATACAATAAGGTATAAAAAAATATATAGAAATTACATGATTAATGGTATACTGGATCTAGCATTAAGCCAAAGAAAGATATCTTCCTTACTCATCTCCAGTATTATAACTTTTCAGAAACACTTGTTATTGAATAACGTCTCGTTCCTACTCTTCCACAGGTTCCAGAAAGTGACAAGAAAAATTGCCCGTTGCTCGTATTATCCTCTGTTTCACATTAGTCGTCACCAAAAAGATCCAACACTTCCCTTACCGAAATAATTTCTATAAATGAGATTTTTAGTTAAAAGCATACCGGAGTCGGGACTAAATTTCCCATAGGTTACCGAAAGTAGTTTAGTTCCTAATGTATTTGTTGTAGTAATATGATATGATTATCAATCAATCAATGAGAGTAATCTACAATTAAGATGCGAAATTGTAAAAAGGAAACAAAATACGCTTATTTATGAAGGCAAGGCCAAATTAAGCATCCATCCACGTTGTCCAACAACTGCTTGCTTATTAATTCAATAAACAAATAGGCTTCCTTCCACCTGCAGGCGGCAGCAAAGCAATGCTCCACCACCACCACCGGAGTTGACAGCCCCTCAGCAGCCCTGAACCCTAACTATCAACCGATCCATTCAGACTCCGTCAAGGTCAGATTTCCCCCCTTTCTTTCTTTCTTTCTTTCACTTGCTCTGCTATTATTATTATTATTATTATTATTATTATTATTATTATTATTATTATTATTATTTATTAGTAATAACTTTTTCCGATTCATTTCGACTAATCCATCAAATCGGACTCGCATTTTCATTTTAACATGCATTCATCTTTTCTACTTGTATTTCTAATCATTCGTATTTGATAATTTGTCAGCACTCTTGAAACATCCAATCGTAATTGGATTCACTTGTTCACCTAATACACCTGTGAAATTTGTAAATAAAATTGGGCTCGACCTCCTTTTTTAAAGCTCTAGCTCCACTCGTGAGTTGTTTTTCAAGCTTGGGCTCAACTAGCTTACTATTTATTAATTAATAATCAATTTATATGCGTATTTAATTATTTTTATATATTATTGAAAAAAAAACCTTATATAACCCTAAGCTCGGCTCGAGCTCGGTTGTGCAGGGTGAAATTAATACATAGAAGTCCAAAATAGGTACAATTAACAAATACACAAGGCTCGAGCTTTATTTGAGGCTTGGACTTGGCCCGTTTCGAGCTCGAGTAGTTCGCAAGCGGCTTGGCTCGTTTGCAACCCTAATCGTACCCTCTCTGTAGTTTGAAACATCGGTGGTTAAATTTTGAGTTCAAATTTCATATTGATATATGAATTTGTATCCTTTCAAAATGTTACTGAAATTTATATTATATTCTACAGGCAGACTAAATTTACCATCAAATCTTTGACAGATTGTGTATCGATTTAGAGCATTGATTTATTTAGATTTTGTCTTTAATCTGTAATAACTATTTTCCTTTTGCAGATTAATGGAGGGCGTACGCCCAGTTACAGAATATCTAATCGACATAGCATCAGATAATGATGACAAATTGAGTGAAAGAACAACACCTACGGATGATCAGTCTTTCCTCTTATATTTCATCATGGGAACCTATTTTGGGCCCGATCTGAAAAACGAGCCACAGCGGTCCGTTTTCCAAAGACAGGCCAAGGGTCTTTCACCATACAGACCAGAAAACCTAGCTGGTTCTTGCATGAAAACAGTTGAAGTAGAAAGAATTTACTATTACATACTTAGAAAAGCCGATCAGTCAGTTATATTAAAACTGCCTTTTCTCCAGCAGTTTCTTCACGGGAATCTTCCGATCTCTACAAAAACCAAAACACCAACTTTCCCACAGTTTGATGATCTTTTCCCACCAAATTTGCACCCGGTTTCAATGGTCAAAGGCCAATATGAAGCCATTAATAACATTGTATTCATCAGTGACCCCAAAATCCGGTACATTGCACCTGAGTATCTTGAAAGATTTAAGAGGTTGACTAAACTTGAAGATGTCTGTTTGGATAAAGATGACGCCATGTGTCATACATCTGTTGATGGAAAAGTTTTATATAATATCGACTTGCAGGAGGTCGAATGCCATGAAGAATTAACATCAATATCTTGTAATCATACGATTCACACCCCATTGAAGCGTAGTGCACCTGGAAACAGTAATAATAATATTAACAATACTCCGGTTTCGGACTCTGTGACAAAAAATGGTACACTAGCTGTATGTGGTTCTGGTGATCGTATGCCGACTGGGATGAAAACGGGTAACTTGGCTGAACTCGGGTCAGATATGATATTCTTTCCTTGTAAACCGAGTCAGGAAGAGTTGGTCAACATGATGAGTGCAACTAAAAATGGATGCTTGTTAACCGGAAGTGCTACAAAGGGTCAAATTGGTCATAATATTGGAAGCATCGACATTGGGGAATGTGAAGATTCGTATCTATTTCGTGCATCTCTTCCTGGAGTAAAAAGGGATGAAAGTAAGTTCTTTATGCGTGCTTTTAAGCGATAACTTGATGTTGAGTAATCATAATTATAATCATATAAACCGCTATAATACTTGTTACATAATTTGTGGGTGCAGGGGAATTCAGTTGTGAGGTTGAAGATGATGGTAAAGTATCTGTGAGGGGTGTGACTGTTACTGGTGAGAAAAACGCGGGTAGATTTGATCAGACATTTGAAATGCAGTCTCAGAACCTTTGTCCACCGGGTCACTTTTCGGTCTCGTTTAAGCTTCCGGGTCCAGTTGACCCTCAACAGTTTTCTGGGAATTTTGGGACTGATGGGATTCTTGAAGGGATAGTGAAGAAGGCAACAAAAAAGATGAAAAGATGATTAAGATGCATATACTGGTATGTATTGCATCATGGGTTTTCTATTAGGATTCAGTGTTTTCTTTTAATTAGATGTGTTAACTAGTTCTGAATTATGATGATAGTGTTGGGTACCTTATATGTTGTTTGGGTGACAGACTATGGATATGAGTAGAATTAACCGATATCCTATCATGTGTACTCGTCGCGAATTCTATTTTTAGTATAGGGTAGACGGTATTGTGACTTGCTACTTGATGTGGTGAACTGAGCTACACGTAACGTGTCAAAACTTGTATTTTACCGTGTAAGCCGAAACACACAAAATATTTTTTTATGCATTAAGATAACACTCTTGAGGGAGCCTATTTTCTCTATGGTTTTAAGTTTGTGCAAATTAGAGTCAGTGTATTTGACACAAATAAATACATGAGTCTTGGATCAATCAGTTTCACCCCTAGGCCCTAGCATTTACTACTTTATGTGGACCATCATTTGGTGAGTTTGTCTATTTATTATTTCTTTCATGAAAGTGAACATATACATGATACAAGGCAGACTTTGGATTGACATTGTCTTTACTTTTTGTCATAATGGTTCCAATATATTGATAAAATAAATCTGAAAAACAAAATGCAAAAATAAAAATATTTTTATTGTCCTTATATTGACAAAAACATAAATCATAAATCGCAATACAAGATTATTTAAAGGATTATGATTTATGAAAGTAATCTTAAAATGAAGTTCTCATTAATTCAAATATATCCATTTGACTCGTTAGATTTGAAAATAATTGGGTGACTTCAGGTAAAGTTATTCAAAACATCATTGTTAAGTATTAAAAATTAAAGTTTTTTGTTTTACCCGATTTTGTTGACTAATGCATGTCTGTGTCTGTGCTGACATGCTTACACGAATGAGTCTTTTTGTGTCATTTTTGAGTGGTTTCAGTCTCCTGACTTATTAGCATAAAGTGTTACTTCAATTGATTACAACATGAATAAAATTGTTATAATAACAGGTCCATTTATACCTCTCTGTAGCTGTAATAATACTTTTTGTATATTTGATCCATAAAAACTATTACCATTATGAATTTGATGTCACCTGTTAGTGTTATCCTCAACTTCCACATGCTTATCTAATTCAATTCATATTTTCCAATAAGTTCTCTGTTTCCATATTAGCACGGGGGCATCATAATTCATAAGTCATAACCAACATATCCCACCATTTTTGTTTTTGTTACTGACCAAATAACCCTAGATCTATTTAACACAATTATCAACAAATCCTTCATTGAAAGGAACATGGAGTTTTTGATCGAACGCATGGATGATCTCTCAACGGAACAACAAAAGGTTGGATTCTTTTATTTACTCTGATTGTGGCGCATCAATCACATTGAGGGGGTGTTTGGGATTCCTTATTTTTGCCTCCTTATAACTTATAACTTATCAATAAGTTAAAAAGGTGTTTGGATTTGTTTAATATGTGAGTGGAAAAATTTCATAAGTTACAATGATGTCTTATGGATAATAAGGAGGTAAAAATAAGGAATCGCAAACACCCCTGAGTTTAATTATTTTTATTTTTGTGTTTCAGTTTCAATTTTATTATCGCAATATGTCATGGCAGCAAGCGCAGCAGCATGTTGGCCCAGACGAATCAAACGAACAAACAAACAAACACACGAGATATTGGGGTAATAACCCTCGACTCTTTTCATATTATCAAACAAACTTAACAAACGAACTTCACAAACTTAACAAACTTACATGGAGAAAAGACCCCTCTTGACTTATTTAAAACAATAAACTAGACCCCTATTTATAGATCTACTAAATTTGCTCTCAAGAGTGGATCCATAGTGTTAATGGGTGGTTCCCCGGAACCACTCGAGTTTCGAAATATAGAAAATATTAGAGGAACCACATTATATATTAGGAATGAACCATTCTATTAACACTACAAGTGCTGGACTAGTTGGTAAGTTGCTGGTTTTTTAAACAGAAGGTCACGGGTTCGATTCCATGCAGCAAGCTTTTTTTTGTTTTTTTTTAAGTTGTTGTCTCTCTCCCTTCCTCATACTCACCCTTGCTACTCTTTCTAGAATTCTCTCACTGTAAAGGTAAGTTTAGATTCATTTGTTAGATATTTAATTGTTCTTGATGTTATTAAAATAAACTTAACAAAACAAACCCTCAACTTTATTGATAATTCAAGATTAACCTTCATTCACCTCCTTAATCTTGAATTGTTCATCTTCTTGTTTTTGTGCCGCCAAGGTCTTGAATTCCCAACAACACTCTCAACTCTTCAATTTTAATCACTGGTTCGTCTTTGACCTTTCTTTTCAGTTGTTTGTAACAAACCTGTTTAACAAGTTCTTCATGTTCATCATTCAAGCCATCCATATTGATCTCAAATACAACTTCATTCTTTACATTCTTTTTTTCGTAATTTCCTTTTCTTTCTTTGCTCATCAAAATTTGCAGATGGGTTATTCATTCTTTCTTTATCAAACCCTGCTGGGCCTTTTATTCTGACAATTCTTCTAAACTTTCCATTCCGTTCTGACTTTTCATCAACAATTGCTCGATTGTTGACTTTCACACATGATTCTAAATCTGCAAACTTGCTAGTTGCATCATTCCTTTTATTCAGCATCATATCCTTTCGCTCATCATCATGATCAGTAGCAGATTTCCTGTTTTGCTCCTGCTCAATTATCTTAATAGTTTTTTCATCTTCCAGGTTGTTTAAGTTAGAAAAACATACCTTAAGATTTACCATCTTCTCTTCTTTTCTGAAGAAATTCTTTTCTTTTCTTCATTCAACCTTTCTTTTTCTTCACAATCTAAAACCAATTGCAAAGCCTCTTCTATCTTTGTAGCTTCCTGAGCCTCTTTCTTACGTGTTTGTTCTTCTTGAACAATCACATCCAATCTTTCTTTCTTAGCAATCTCATCCAATCTTATTTTCTCAGTAGCTTCTTGAGCTGCTTTTTCATCTTTTATCTTTCGTACCTAATCAATCCAAGAAATCGAATCTTCAAAACACACCATGCTTCCTTAGCATTCATGAGTGTGCCAACTTGTACCAAGACGCCTTATGGTAGGGGTTGACACATGTACCCCAATGCTATGTACATCTTCCTTTCATCTACAGCTACGCCAACTGTTTGTTCAACACAAAAGCCATAGTATTTCAAAAATCCCTCCATTTTGGTCGACCATACTTAGTAATTCGATTTCGTCAATACTGGAAGTCCCCCCGTCATCATCGTGTCTTTCCTATCTTTACTTTCTTTTTTGGTTTGCTATATCAGTTGGAATTGATTCCCGATTTCAAAACCAATCTCCAATAAACAACCAAGCACCACAAACTTCTCTTTAAATAATCAAGAACAACATTCTTGATTATCGAAAACAATCTTGCTAAATACAAGCTTGCTTTTAAAACATGAATTAAAAAACTGAACCCGCGACCTTATTGGAATTATTGTTGTTAAACGAGACAACTAAATTATTTGCAAGAAATAATTTAATTATTCTGTGCAAAATAAATTTGTTCTTGAACTTCTTCAAATTAATGACGTATGCTTCAAGTTGAATAAATATGCGCCAAAGTTAGCTTGCTTTCCTTATTTTTACTTCAGTTACTTTTCAAACGTGCATGAAAGGTTGCTTGCTTTTTCCAAATAAATTACCTCTCCAAAAATTAACAGAAACCAATTTACTTCTTTTTTCCTTTTCCGATGGTAGAAAATACTTTGTGTTGGAATCTTTTCTTTTCACCAAAACTTCGATCAAACAACTTGTGTGTATCGAGCCTAAGCTCTGATACCAATTGTTGGCCCAGGCGGATCAAACAATCGAATCAAACGAACAAACAAACAAACGAGCACGAGATATTGGGGTAACAACCTTCGACCCTTTTCATATAATCAAACGAACTTAACAAACGAACTTCACAAACTTAACAAACTTACATGGAGAAAAGACTCATCTCTTAAAACAATAAACTAGACATCTATTTATAGATATACTAAATTTGCTCTCCAAGTCAAACCTAACTTAGAAAACAAGACAACCTTATTCTAGAATAATCCATATTAAAATAAACTTAACAAAACAAACCCCCAACTTTATTGATAATTCAAAATTAACCTTCATAGCAAACTTGGCTTCTAAAGAGGAGGTATTAATTTGATGTTATGATAATGTTACTATGGATATTTATTTATATTTACTTATTTTCTCTTGATTGATTTTTAAAAAGTTAGGTAGCGTGTTGTATGCAGGAATGGCAGGGAAATGGAATGATTTATTGCGTATGAATAAAAAAAGTGATTTTTGGTTGCTCAATGGAATGGAATAATCCATTAGAGCATTCTCATCCCACCCATATCTCTAAACCAAAATTACACTAAAATTCACTATATTTTCTCTTTTCATTTCAATTAAATAATACTTTTTATACCTTTTTTCATTACCTTTTCTCTTTCCGTCACTCACAACCACTTTCAAAACATATTAAAAAATTATGGGGGATGAACAGTAGCTTTTCAAATATACAGAAAAATCACTATTTTTTCTAAAGTATAAAAACTCTTCATTCACAACACCCTGAATCACTCTCTAAATTATAAAACAGCCCTCATATAAAATAAGAGGTTGGATTAAAATGCTTTTAGAGCATTCTCATCTCACTCTCTATCTCCAAACCAAAAATTACACTAAAACTCACTTTATTTTCTTTCTCCATTTCAATTAAATAATACATTTTATACCTTTTATCATTATCTTTTCTCTTTCATCACTCACAACCACTTTCAAAATATATTAAAAAATTATAGGGAATAAACAGTAACTTTTCAAATATACAGAAAAATCACTACTTTTTCTAAAATATAAAAACTCTTTACTCACAACATCCTGAATCATTCTCTAAATTATAAAAACAGCCCTCACATAATATGAGGGGTTGGATAAGAATGCTCTTACACATGGAATCCCATTCCATCAAAATCATTTCTTCCCACCCCTTTCTTTTTTCCATTCCATTCCTCCTTCACCGTACTTTCTCAACACCACCACCACCACCTAACAACCACCACCACCATCGCCACCACCATCACCTGACTGTCGTTGCCAACACCACCTCCGCCGCCGCCACCACCAACGCTAGCATTGCCACCACTGCTGCACCAACTTCGTGCGTAACCACCGCAACCCTTGTCACCGTTGCGTTTAACCAGCACCGCCACCACCACTATCGCCGCCAGACCGCCACCACTGTCACCGCCACCCTGCCATCGCCATAACTACCAATGCTACCACCGCCACCCATGCCGCCTGACCGACACCATGACCACCGTCCCATTTTCGTCGCCAGAGCTACCATCGTCGCCATTGCAGATTTTTTTATTTTTTATTGGGTTAAAAAGTATTATGAGATAGGAGTGCTTTTATTATTTTTATTTTATTCCTACAATTTTTGTTTAGATACCAAACAACAAAAAGTAATAATTCATTTCACTTCTATAGGTTAACCAAACAAGATAAAGGAATAGTAATGATCCATGATTCCATTCCATTCCATTCCCTTGTATATTCCATTCATTCTCTCATTCCATTCCCACTTCATTTCATTATCTTCAACCAAACATGGCACGCAAAGCTGCACGAGAGGAACCTTTGCCCGAGGAATACCCGACAAACATTAGTTTTTATGCCTCTTCCTGAGCCATCCCGATTGGGTAGTCATCTGATAACAAATCAAGTTTCGAACTACTGCAATCAAATCAACAGGTATGCTTACATTCACTTAACTACTTCTGTAAAAACGTACCTATTGATTTGATTGTTTTTTATGTTTTGCAGTGTTGCAGGGCAGAGTTTCAGCAGATTGTACTCGATCGATGAAGGCATTACATAATAACTGTAACTAAAGCCACGAAATCTCAGTTTTTATAGATGTGGAATTGGTCCGAACCACATGGTTATTAGATTTTGAATTTATAATTATTTTGAGATAGATTTATAATTTCATATGTTAGAGTTCGATGACTTTTACTTTGTTGATTCCTAAATGATGTTGAATCTGTTCTTCGTAATCTTAGTAAAAGTTTTGAAACTTTGTAATACTAACTCACAATAACACTTGTAAATGGAAACTCGAGGCAAGTGAAAAAAGTAATTTCAGCACACAATAGCTGATAAAAAGTATAGTGGTTTCGAATTTCGATGAAAGTAAACAACTATACGTTCACCTTTTGATCATCTATATAACCGTTATAACGAGATAGAGAGCCTATTCTATTACAACTTGAAAGAGATCATCAATAATTGATTACAAGTGTGTTTTTGATGAGTATTTACTTTTGTTTTTAATCCTCTTCAACAACGAAGGCGGACGAGTTGATTTGTTTAAGCTATAAACCTCACACCATCCTTAGCTTAACTTGTCTGGACCTTCATTCTGATAACATCGCTCTTTGCATCCAAATTTTCATTTTGGTCATGCCTTCGTCGGATCTCATGACATCTTAATGCATGCACCTTATTAAGGTTAATGGCATAGTTTAGATATAATTATCCAAGACAGATCTTTGAAGCAAAATGCCAAGCATATGGTTTTTTAAAGATAAAGTGGAACTGTGTTGGCTCTTTATTGCATTTAACCCAGCAGGATTACATTACATAATTTACAACCGTATGTTTATATGGCATCATCAGTTTATTAAACTACCAATATAGACTGATTTATTTTCATCATTGACTTGTTAATCAACGAAACTCAATAACGTTGATTTTGATTCGTCAGGTGGCATGGGTATTAGTTGTAGATTTAGTTTCAAACTGTAGACGAAATGTGCAATGTCCGTATGATTTCCAAATTTGTAGCTACTTCTTTCATCGTTGGCCTATTCATCCCGATTGAATTCAAGCATCGCATTGCAAGGTTAGCTAATGCCAAAAGCTCATCCTTAGTACCCTCGTTAATTACCATTGCATCAAAAATAGAAAGAAACTGCTCTTTTTCCATAGCCAACATAAAGTGTGCAACCAAACTTACTTTTTCACTCAATCTAGTTAGGAAAATTGGCTTTTCTCCGGTCAACAATTCGACAATAACAACTCCAAAACTATAAACATCACTCTTTTCAGTGAACTGGCTAGATTGGAAATACTCAGGATCGAGATAACCAAACGTACCTTTGACTAAGGTAGTCAAGTGAGTTTGATCCATTGATACAAACCTTGAAGTTCCAAAGTCGGAAATTTTTGCTCTATACTTATCATCCAAAAGTATATTTGTGGTTTTTATGTCCCTATGATATATTGGAATGGAAGTTGCTGAATGCAAGTAAGCAAGTGCTTGTGCAACTTCTGACGCGATTTGTAATCTCATGCTCAAAGAAAACGGAAATTCTTGCCTCTCGTGAATACGATCATACAAGGTCCCATTTGGAATGAACTCAGACACAAGGAGAGGAACCTCTGTCTCTAAGCAACACCCCAAAAGCTTGACCACATTTCTGTGATTGACTTGGGAAAGAACGACCACTTCATTGATAAACTGTTCTAATTGGCTTTCCTCAACTAACTTTGATTTCTTTATAGCCACAGTCCTTCCATCAGCTAACATACCTTTGTAAACTGTACCCTGGCCTCCTTTTCCAAGAATTCTGTTCTCATTGAAGTTGTCAGTGGCCCTCGCCAACTCACGTGATGTAAAAAGTATGGTTTTATCAACTAAAGTAGGGTCAATCTCTTCTTGTTGCTTCAACAGCAATCCACCATTAATGCGTTTAAAAACGCTCTTTCTTCGTCTTTTGGTTATTGTTTTCTTGATCAGTTTGTAAGATGTATAGATGATTGCTATTAAACCTAACCCTGAGGTTATGCAAACAACTGAAAGAACACCAATACAAACAAAAAGTCTATTAGTAGGTTCCAAAAGTTATGCGAAATCAAGATACCTACATATATAGTACTTCGCTGACCCCATACAACATGTCTCACAAATCCTTTAGACTTGAATCAGTCTTAACACGTGAGAAACATGATATGCATGCTTTGTTAGGCATCTTGATTAGATGGAGATCGACACGATATAGAATGTAACTGGTTTATAAGCACAGAGACTACGCATTACCAATAACTATTGTAATCAAAATCGCTTCTGAACCATAATGATAGCCTCTAATAGGAATACAAGTGAAGATCCATTCTTTAGCTAAGCCATCAACATCATATACTCTCGTATAGTCACAAACACCATGATAACCTTCACACCTTGTACACTCTTCCGTAGCTAAATGCACACCAAATAAGTGAAAGTTCCATGTTAAAATAAACAAACGTTGGAATTCAAGAAACCAGTGAACAAATAAATACTAAATATATAAAGAATTACGCACCTTCACATCCATCTGCCAAATAAGAGGTTCCCTCCGAAGGCTCTTCATAGGAACATTTCCAAGTATCCAAAGTAGTTGCATTACCTGTATCCACTTTGAGTCTTTCTTTCGTTGCCTCCAAACAACAAGTTACTTGATTGTAGTCATTGTCTGCTAGAGTCCACAGAAGTGATACCGGAGTAAAGGAGTCAGAAGACCTTCCTTCATCGGATGAATTCTTATCCACCAAGAAGGCGGACCCGCAATCGCCATCTCCACCTTGTCTTTCCAACCGTGTGAGATTCATGTTGTACGACTTGAGATAATAAGGAATTGTTGTTTGGCAGCATGCGATGCCAAAACAAATATTTTTGTCACCAACCGTACTGTCATTCAAACAAGAAGACGAACACCCGGTGAGCACGCTCCTAGCATCCATCATAACAGCATTACCACACCCCTCAACAACAAATATATTGTGTGATTTGGAAAACAGGAAAGGGCTGCTACCAAGATCCATGCTCATCGTCTGACTGCTCTCCCGAACTGGGATTTGGCAATTAATTATCTTTGGAGTATTAACTGTAACTATTTGATCTTCCAAGTTTACACCTAATATTTCTAGGTGGTTGAGTGCAGATAGACGTGGTATGGAGGAGTTGCACTCGACAGTGTACCATTGATTGACAGAACAATTCACACCAATTCCAAAAGGGTATGGAATCCTTACGTTCCCACACGTATCATTGCACCCCGTCTTTGAATATTTTGGGATTGCAATTGATGTAGCTGTTAATGAAAGAAAAATGACTAAATGCAGGCAAGGTTGAAAAAACTTCATATTGGTAATAAAGAATGAAATATAGCAGAAAATGCAGGGGTGATCATGATTATAATGGAGTGTATGTGTGATCGAAGGAACATGCCCATAAATAAACCAAAAACCAACGATTCTATGCCTTGTTGTAAAAGTCGAAACTACCTAGCTTGCAATATTGTGGAATTTTCTTTGTTAAGTTCACAATGCTTTTGTTTTTCTCTATTAATTACTCAAATCGTCATGATCGATATATAATATTTTGTTCTTTTTCCTCTTGTCTATATCTAATATCATTGTCACATTGTATCTTGAAGATAAAAGTTTAATGATCCAGTTTGAGAAGTTGCAATCTACGATCTACCATTTATGACCGAACAACTCGCACCGATTCTAGAAGAGTATGGAATCCTGACGTTCCTGCATATACTGCATGTATAGAGCCATCCCAACAACATTAGAAACAAGCTATCACTTTGGGTCCCATTTTGATATAAATATTAATATATAATGTGCATACAATTAACCTTACTTTGATTAACCCTGATCAAATTGTTACTCCAGTTGTATGGTAAAGAAGCGGATCTTGTTCTTTCTTACTTTCAGCAGCTTGTTTTCTAACATTTACTGTATAGAAATATAATATACATCGAATTCTTTATTATATTTTGAATCATTCTTTTTATTAAGTTCCTCCGCCACACAAAGGATTATTTGATAACTTGTCATGTTGGCGCAAGGACTACTATGTGCAGTTCCTACGGACTGCGTATTGTAGCTCATAGCACGCGTGGGACGGGCTGAGAACACGTTGCTGTTCGCACGGATAGTGTCGCTCCTAGTACGGATCCAGACTGGTGTGATTGTTACTGAGTTAATGCAAGGAGGTTAATATTTCTGACGGTTTAGATTTGACCAATTTAATCCATATAGTGTACTTTATTTGTGTTGAATGCACATTAATCCATCTCGTTAGGAAAACATGATCTTATAACAATACTCTAAAAGATGGCTAGTTCAAGACGTTGAACAACATCGTTTTACTTTGGAAAAACACCATCATTATGGGAACGCTCTTGCATTTCGGTTTCAACTTCATTTTAGCATAAAGTGAAGCATAAAGTAAAGGTTAATTTTTAATTTTTTTTTAACACACACCGAAACCATCATCCTCTTCTTATTTTTCTATGAATCAAGAACACCTACAAGCCCGGTGCTTTCTTGGAGCAAGAGCCATCTTCAACAGTACACCTATTGTTCCGACTGTTGTACCTTGAGAGGCAGACACGTTCGTCTAAGAAGCGACACACTTTAAGGTACATGCATTGAACACGAATCCTCAAACAACGTTACTGGATTTTGTTTGTTCAATTGTTGCAGCCAAGAACAAACTTGAACACTCCACTCGAAGAAGACAATACTTTGAATCTGAAGGTTAATAATGAATTATTAATAAAGTTGAGGGTTTATTTTGATATGTTTTATTTATATTAATTGAATTGTAATATGTTTAGAAAATGTTTGTCTTGGAGAGAAATTTTTTTAAATATTCTTAGAGAGTAAGTTTAGTATATCTATAAATAGGGGTCTATATTATTGTTGGGAAGTTCGTTTGATTATATAAAAAGAGTCAAGGGTTGTCACCTCAAATATCTCGTGTTCGTTTGTTTGATCTGAATATTTGGTTCATCTGGGCCAGCAGAATCATCTTTTTTTTATAGTTAGATTTATTGCTTCTATAATATATGATTGTTTATTGGATTACATCGAAACAGAAGGCAAGCGGGCAACAAGTTGCGCCGCTACCCTTTTTTGAATCGCAATAAAACTTTATATTGAAGTTTTAGTTACTTTTATTTATTTGTTTATGTATACGGTATGATACTGTTGATTTCCCATGTTAATGAAGAGAATATCTTTATTAGTGGTTACCATTAATTTAAAATAAGGTGAGCCTGTTTCCTACATTATATTCAATATTTTCATTTAACATATCATTTACAATAAAACTTATTTAATATATCATTTAATTTTTCTACAATATAACTTATACATGTTAAATTTTTTTTACAACCCAAATACTTAGTTTTGTTTAGTTGTTTTTTCCAATATTCTGATTTAAATTGAAAACTGATTTGTGTTTGTAATTGTAAGTAACCTTTTTTGTTTAGTTTTTTTTTTAACCATAAATCACCTAAAAGGCTTAAAAGATCAGTTTCATAAAGTTTTCGGGTGTCATAAGACCACCCACTGTAGGCTTCAACGGGGCAACGAATGGGCGAGTTAGGGTTGGGTGGGTTTGGAGGGGCTACATCACAATGAAGGGCGACGTGGGGGATTTTGGTGGGCAATCTCATCTTCAACGGTCACATGACCATTCAATTAAATAAAAAAAAATAATTTAATTTAATTAATCTATTATCTATTTTAACCCACAAATCCATCTCATCCTCACACATTTTCTCATTCAAACACATACATTTTCTTTCAAAAATTCTCAACCTCTCACAAAAATGAACCCCAATACAAACCCGAACCCGTGGGATTCCGCTCAAATTTGGTGGACTAGTTTGCTTACAAACAACAGCGACCCTACTAACCCTTTTTTTTGCGACCAACAAGGTTATCGGCCCAGAATACCACCACTGCAAACGCCACAAATGTTCTCTGATATGTTACCATGACTGGGAACACCATATATGTCTCCAGTAATGCCATTTATGTCTTCACAATTACCCGAACCCCACGTGCCCAAAACCCAAGTACCTGAACCAAGTAGCTCCTACCACGCCAAAAAAACGAAGTCATAAAAAAAAACCTCAAGGTGAAACAAGCAAAACTAAAATTGATCGAAAGAAGTGGGAACCAGAAGAGGAGGTTGCGTTGGCACTGCGTGACCGTATAGCTTCCTTAAAGTTTTGGCGACTATTCGTGAAAAGTTCTTTGAAATAATGGGTCGAGGTAAATATCGCAACGATGAAGCAGTCTAGAGCAAATGGAACACAATGAGAACAAAAGTAACCAGCTTCGCCAACTTGTACAACCGATGTGAAACAAGCGGTAGAAGAAATGACATGAGCGATGCCAACGTTATGGAGTTCGACTTAAAACAATACCGGGCCAAAAATAATACCGATTTAAATATGTTGGACGCTTGGAGGATATTCATAAGCTCAACAAAGTGGGCACCCGTCCGCCACCTTTTTCTCGACCGTCCAAACGGTCAAAGACAACATCCATTTTGACCGATCAATCGCCGTCTCAAGCCACGTCGGATGCTCGTTTTCAATTTAACTTAAACGATGAAGATCCCGATTTTCTTCTTAATGAACCGGTTGAGTTAGAACGCCCGGTTGGAAGAGATAAAGCCAAGGCGGAGATGAGAGGTGGAGGGTCTTCGTCTAAATCGACTTCCTCGATGAGTTTCAAAGTGAGCTCGCGATTTGACAACTTGGAGCTTAAACTTTCCGAAATTGTTAATGTTAAAAATGAAATAGAGGAAAATAAAAGGATGCACGAAGAGAGGAAAAAAATGCACGTGGAATATAAAGCGATGCACGATGAGAGGAAAAAAATGCAATTGGAACGAGAACGAGAAAAGGATATGAAGTTCCTCACGAAGGATCTATCTCATCTACAACCGAATGTACATACTTTTTGGAGAAGAAAAAGGAAAGAATCCTAGCCAAATACACGAACGAGGACAAAAAGGAGGCCGATGACGAGGAGGAGGATGAGGACGTGAACGACGAGTACTAGTTTTATTTTAGTTAATCAAGTAGGTTATTTTATATTTTTAATTGGGTTGCATATTTTTTATTTTTATTTTAGTTTAAGTATTGTTCTTTTCTTTTTAATTTTATTGAGGAAAAAAAAAGAGTTTAAAGCCCCTTGTGGCAACAAACACAGAGAGGCAACATTGGAAGGGACTTTGCCCCCAGTGTCTACGTGACAATGACGTGACATTGTAGAATGGCAACGTTTACATGAAAGTGACGTGACATTATGAAGGGGCAACATTGCTCCCTTTCATAGTGGATAGCCTAATGAGGAACTCCATGTAATCTTCATAATATGTACTTTGTAGTGATTGTTATTGTAAGAAACCTTTTCTTTTTCCTACCTGCTTCCTTCTAAGTTCATTTCACAATCGTTGGTTTAATAAGGCATTAACAATAACTTATGGAAGGCTTGACCAGCTTAATTTAAGGAAATAAATATCACAATAATTAATTGAATAAGATCTGTATTTTCCTACCATTGACATTCTGAAACATTGGCTATCACAAATGGTTGACTATAACAAGAGAAAATACCCCCCCCCCCACACACACGTATATATATAGACTAAGGATAAAATGAAAACCCACTTGAGTTGTGAAAACTCTAAAAACTCATCCTCAACCACATGTTTTTAATTAATGTTTAAATCTTATGATTCATAATTAAAGTGAATAAAAAATGTAAATATAAATATAACTATTTCTCTCTTTTGAAAACATATATAAAAATTAGTAAAAAATTGTTAAAAAATAGCAAAACATTTTTTTTGATGTTTCGATGTTTTGTATTAAATGTTACAACATATATTACATGCAAAAAAAAAAAAACGATGTTAAATAGGGTTTTCGCGAGTTTTCACAACTCAAATGGGTTTTCATTTTAACCATATATATATATATATAGATAATATGTATCGATTGGGACAGCAAAGTAGACCAGATCACTAGCTGATGTATTTGCTGATCCTTAACTTATTTTTTAGTGATAACAGTTAACGGTTTTACCATTTCAACCAAAAAGAAAGCAACAGGAATCTCTTTCCATTATAGAAGACCATGATTTTATTTTTTTATTATTTATATTTGGACAGCAAGATAGATATATCAATTTATAAAGGGGCTAGCAAGTGCCTACGAACCCAAATGAAGTACAAATAATAATTTTATGACTTTAGACTTTTCTTTTGATCTCGACAATTGTGATATTCCATGACTTTAAGCTTAAATATAGAAACTAAACCAGACTTGATCTTCACCAAACTCAAAAGAGGTGGATATATGATTTGTAAGGAAAAAGAAAATGTTGACAGATGATCATTAAATAAAGCATAACTACCATCACATAATTCTAGTGTCTTAATTTAATCTAAATATAAAGTACAAAAAAATGTCCACCATGCTTAGAATAATTATCATGCAAGGCATAGACTCGGTCTCCAATAATAATTACCTCAGCGTCTTAATCTATGTATATATTCATATCTTTCCATCTCTGGTATCAATCGTTGTTCCTAGCAAAATGAAATTGTTTCAGGCTTACCATTTTCTTATTTTTCTTTCATTAACAGCAGTATCGGTAGCTGATCCTAAATATTCCAAGCCAGCCTGCAACGGTACATGCGGGGGCGTGAGGATTCCATACCCTTTTGGAATCGGTGCTAAGTGTGCTGTCAATAAATGGTACATCGTTGATTGCAACTCCTCCACACCACATCTCTCGGCACTCAACCACCTGGAAATTATGAGTGTAAACTTGGAAGATCAAGTAGTCATTGTTAATACTCCAAAGATCGT
This sequence comes from Bidens hawaiensis, assembly GCF_021521415.1. Classification (NCBI taxonomy): domain Eukaryota; kingdom Viridiplantae; phylum Streptophyta; class Magnoliopsida; order Asterales; family Asteraceae; genus Bidens; species Bidens hawaiensis. Next base: position 99,979 of record NW_027497320.1, on the reverse strand, counting down.
TGATTGCCAAATCCCTGGACAGAATAGCAATCAGACCATGAGCATCGATCTTTGTAGGAGCCCTTTCCTATTTTCCAAATCACACAATAAATTTGTTGTTGAGGGGTGTGGTACTGCTGTCATGATGGACCATGGGAGTGCGCTCACAGGGTGTTCAACTTCTTGTCATAATGACACTGTAAACGACAAAGACAACTGTCTTGGTGTCACTTGTTGCGAAACAATTATTCCTCGTCATCTTAAATCATACAGCATCAATCTCACAGGAATGGAAAGACAAGGTGGGGATGGAACATGCAGGTCTGCTCTCTTGGTTGATAAGAATTCATCTGTTGCCAACTATACCTCTTTTATTCCGGTATCACTTCTGTGGACTCTATCAGACCTTGACAACGATCACGTAAATTGTTGTTCAAGTTATGGAAGTAAAGAAATACTCAAAGTGGATATGGGTAATGGTACTACACTAGATACGTGGAAATGTTCCTATCATAGACCTTTTGTAGGAAACTCTTATTTAGAGGGTGGATGCAATGGTATGTAATTCTATACATAGTATTAATTTACTCATTGATTCTTTTCCAGATTATAAGATGGAACTTCCTCTTATTTGATGTGCAAATTTAGCTACCGAAGAGTGTGCAAGATGTGAAGGTGATCATGGTTCCTGTTACTATACCAGAATATATGACGTTGACGGCTTAGCCGGAGAATGGAACTTCACTTGTTTCCATATTCCAAGCTATAATGACGGTTCATTCATGGCTGTTTTTTATTCTTTGGTTGCTGGTAATGTCTATTCTCCATAAGATCATACTTGTGATATATGAAGTTTTTTTTTTTAATAAAAGTGTTAAATAACATGCAACTTGATAAACAAATTTGGCTCTTTTCTCAAGTAGTATTAATATCATGTACCCGAACATAACAAAATAAAATAAAACTGTTTGAAAACATTTTATAAAAAAAAAGTAAAAAAATAAATTTAAAAAAAAGTATACTAAACTTTTTAATGCATGTAAAAAAATAACAAACCTTTAATAAAATCTTAAAGAAATAAGTTAATAAAAACAATAATAGAAATATATAAAAAGACTGTAAAACAAAAATAAAAACTTAATAGTTTTTTATTTAATATTTTGAGAGAATTATAAAATAAAATAAGAGGAACTAACATGTGAATTACAAATGTTAAGGGAAATCAAAGTTCACAGAGGGTGCATGTTTAGCAAAGGAAGAGAGTACGTCTAGCCTGGCCCTTTAAGTACCCTCTTATACATTTGTTTCAATGAGATGGTTTGATTAATGATTAATTCATGTATATCCTTACAAACATATGAAGTATCATATATCTACCCACCAAAACTAAAATTATCAGTTGTGCCCACTTTGAATAACTACCTCTATTTTTTGTTATATGATTGATTTATACCCGGCATTTTTATTTTGATAGATGTTAACTGCATGTCTGAATCCATCCAGAGAACTGCCCAAAACTCATTTCCCATCTCTTTTCATTCCATCTTCGCGCCCCTTCCCTAACCCTAGGTGACTTCTCGCACTCATCATCTACATCTATAAAATCGATTTCCCTCCCCTAATGTCTTTGGCAAACCCAATTTGTTGGAGAATTCCGGATTTGTAACTCGAATTATTTGAGAGTAGTGTGCACTTTAGGATTAAAACTATTTGGTGGTTTTGCAAATAAATCAATCGGAAAAAAAATCAAATGAGACAAGAACTTTGTATGTGATTTTGCAATGAAAAAGAACCAGGGAGATGCGACCAAAACAATCAAATCTTATATCAGGATTAGGGTTTGGATACCGTCACAAGTAGTTATCCATTTAAAATTCGATTTAATCAAAAATCCGCCCATTTAACTTATGAGGTGTATGATAAAATCTGAAAATTCATGCAACTTTTATTATGCTGCCCCTGAACCCTGCGTGGGACTACTCCCTTCCTATGATGCACGGAAACGCCTAAGCATGTGGAGTCCCCGTCCCGGGGACGTGCTGGGGACGGATAAGCCGGTGAAACGCCACTGAAACGTTTCCTGACCGTTTCTGGAATTCGGGTACGGATTATTCGAAGTTTCAGAAACGTTTCCTAGGAAATTAAGAACCATAATTTTTTTATAGTTAGGCACAGAGAGTGATTGAGATGAAAAAAGAGAGTGAAATTAAGAACCATATTTTTTTATTCCTATCACCGGCGTAGTAGTGCTCACTGCTCAATAATGGCAGCAGATGAAACAAAAGATGCAAAAGAAGGTGACCTAATATCAGTGACACGTTGGGCCTTTTTTTTAAATTAAGCCAAAGCCCAGTATTTAGCCCCAAGTTTTCACTTGGATCAAAGTAACAATAAAAAGTAAAAAATCAAAGGTATAGCCGACAACTCTACAAGCAGGAAAACAAACATAAGTTTCAAGTTAATAGTAAAACCTTTTAGAAAGGTGAAGAAACACGAAACGTACCAGGCATGGTTCGGATCGTCTTCTACGGGATGATGTAACCAAATCTCGCTCTCCTCCGCTCAGATCTGCAATGGTTTTTGGGGGTGTGGAGCTGACTGCTAAGAAATCTCGAGGATCTCTTGTTTACAGACACAAAAATGGTTATGGTGGTGGCTCTTCTTGAGAATAACCCTTAATAAGGAGGTGGAGACCTCCTTATATAGGGAGCCTCATGGCCACCATCATGGTACCCTAATGGGCCTAGCCCAGTTAGGGTTACCTCCACAAAACCCCCTCAGCCCAATAATATTGTATTAGTCCATATAATAAAATAAGTCAAACATAATAAATTAAGGTCGTAAGCCGGGTTTGGTACCATACCCCTACAAGCCCCCCAAGTCCAGTGTTGCTCCTAGGCGTGCAAGCGTTTAGGTGGAGCGCTGGACTTCATAAGGTGTGTTAGGATATGAGGCGGTTTTTTCCCCTTTCTTCGGCCTTGTCTTTATTGTCTTTGAGTTTTGAGAGGTTTTCTCCATGATGATAACATGTTGTGATCCTTATGATAATGATGGTGCAGAGCTATAAAATAATGAAGCATGCGCGAGTTGCGGCTTATGAGCTATAATATGATGATAATGACTGGCCCACAAGGGCCTCTTCTACGCAGGATGACTATCCCGGCTTGTCTTCAAAGTAATAATGGAGGCACAAACGGCCAGATAATAATAATAATGTCATAGGTGCCTGTGCGACTCGTAGCCGAACCTGCAAAAACATATCAACTAAAAGTTGATGTATTACAAGGTTCCCATTCTCGGGCAAATTATGAGGTGTGCCCAACCTACGTTGGCGCGTGGCCTTTTGGGATATTATTAGGCTCCCGACCTTTATGTTTGGCGCGTGGCCATGTGGGATATTATTAGGCTCCCGACCTTTATGTTTGGCGCGTGGCCATGTGGGATATTATTAGGCTCCCGACCTTTATGTTTGGCGCGTGGCCATGTGGGATATTATTAGGCTCCCGACCTTTATGTTTGGCGCGTGGCCGTTTGGGATATTATTAGGCTCCCGACCTTTATGTTTGGCGCGTAGCCGTATAGGTTTATGAGGATTCCCAACCTTTAAGTTTGGCGCTATAGCCGTATGGGTTTATGAGGATTCCCAACCTTTAAGTTTGGCGCGTAGCCGTATGGGTTTATGAGGATTCCCAACCTTTAAGTATGGCGCGTAGCCGTATGGGTTTATGAGGATTCCCAACCTTTTAGTTTGGCGCTATAGCCGTATGGGTTTATGAGGATTCCCAACCTTTAATTAGGACGTCTTCCATCCTTAGGCGAATTATGAGGTGAGCCCAACCTAGTATTTGGTGCATAGCTGTGTGGGTTTGTAAGGATTCCCAAACCTATGTATTCGGCCCGTAGCCGTGTGTTCTGCATTAATATAAGCACAATTTTTTGTGTCATTTCATGCAAATCTTATATACTCATACTTTTCGTTTTGTTTTATTTTGATTGTTAAACCAAAATCAATATAGGCAAAAAGTTTGAGGTTTTGTAAAAACTTGTGAAGTAATTCACTTACTTGAGGAATTTGTAACCAAGCATGTGCTATTGTTAGCGTTCTGGGATTTGGCCGCGAGGATTCCACGCTTCCGACACGAGTGTTCCGTGCCTCTGACGCGAGAATTGTTTTCGCTTTGCCATGAGAATTCCACGCCTTTAACGCAAGTGTTCCGCGCCTCTGACGCGAGACTTCTTTCAGATCGAGGAAGGTTTCCTTGTTATACTTGTAGAGGGGGGTAAATGTCAACAACTTAAATCCTTATTTTGTTATCATAATAAATATGACTCAAGAGTTGAGGGGGCTGTTTTGAAAATTTGGAAATTAATTCCTCCATCAAGACTTTGTTGTCATGTGACATGTGATGATACTGACAATGCTTACGTTGCACTACTGACATGCTATAATATTATTTATTTAGCTAACTGTTTCTTGTTCGAAGACCCACAAATTTGTAAGGGATGCCGTGTCGGAGCAGAATAAGACCTCCGCCCCAGTTTGTCGATTTTAAAAAGTTGCGTTGCGAAGATGTATGCGTTCTTTAGTGATCGGTGTTGGTCTAACGGAGTGTTGATCTGCGGTGCGCGCATGCATGGAGGCGGAGTGGTGATCCAAGGTCGCGTATGCATGGCGGCGGAGTGGTGATCCGCGGGCGCGCATGCATAGCGGCTGAAAGTTGAGCCCGCATGCATGGCGGAGAGTTGAGCGCGCATGCATGGCGGAGAGTTGAGCGCGCATGCATGGCGGGAGTTGAGCGCGCATGCATGGCGAAGAGTTGAGCGCGCATGCATGGCGGCGAGTTGCGCACAAGCATGGTAGAGGGTTGTGTGCACATGCATGGCGTTGGAGTCTTCTACGTAAAACCAAAAGCATGGAGTCGTCTTTCGAACTCACATGGTGGTTTCCACGGGCGCGCATGTATGGCTGCGGAGTGAGGATCCGCGGGCGCGCGTGCATGGCGGCGGAATGGTGACCCGCTGGCGAGCATGCATGGTGGCAGTCTTGATCTCGGCGGTGCGTACGTATGGTGGTGGAATGGTGATCCAAGGTCGCATATGCATGGCGGCGGAGTGGTGATCCGCGGGCGCGCATGCATAGCGGCAGAAAGTTGAGCGCGCATGCATGGCGGAGAGTTGAGCGCGCATGCATGGCGGGAGTTGAGCGCGCATGCATGGCGAAGGGTTGCGTGCGCATGCATGATGGCGGAGTCTTCTGCGCAAAACCTAAAGCATGGAGTCGTCTTTCGAACTCACATGGTGGTTTCCGCGGGCGCGCATGCATGACTGCGGAGTGAGGATCTGCGGGCGCGCGTGCATGGCGGCGGAATGGTGACCCGCTGGCGCACCTGCATGGCGGCGGAATGTATCATCCGCGGCGCATGTTGAATACATGGTGTCGGAGTGTTCATCCGCCTAAGCTTTTTTGGGAGCTTTCTCGAAGTACTCCGAAGTCGGAATGACTTAACGTATCCCACCTTAGCTTTTTTGCTAAGGCCAGTTTACGCGACAGTTCATGGCATATCGTCGGACGACGCGGTAAATGACCACCCTCATGTTCTCCAATGGGTGTTCACGCTGTACAACCCTTTCCTCTTTCTTCCCTTTTTTTTTCTTTTTTTTTTGGACCTGATGTGAAATGAAAGGACAAGGGTCTGACCCCCATTTTCTTCTTATTATCATTATTATTTAATATTAATATTAATGAAAGCTGTGACCAGACTATCATCTTTGACTTATTTCACAGAAAAGTCATCTGTCACTTTGTGGATCGAGAAATTGTGAAAATATGTGTATGGATCTGGATATAATCTTCTCTCTAGAGATTTTTACCTTCAAGATAGAGTAGATCTGGACATCATAGTCGAGCCCAGTTAAAACCATCACAGATCACGAGGCTTGTCCGTCCGAATCAGATAGCTTTCTGGATCTACAAATCTTTTTCAACTTCATTTTTGCACAGATCTGGAAGCATCTTTTAGATCCATGAATCTTTTTGAGCTTTAGTAGAACAGATCTTGAAGCTTTTTTGTAAACTTTCAGATCTGGATTTTCATTAGAAGAAAAAATCATAGATCTAGAAGTTTGATGAACAGATCTGAGAACCGAGACGAAAATTGAGATGTGGTTCGTCGCCGGTCCCACGGATGGCGCCAATGAAGAAGCACGAAATGAATCTGACCTGATCCATGACGATGTTCCCCGGTCTTCGAGATGAACGAACCACGACTCGATCTTCTTCTCCGGTAGCTTGAGATCTGCAATGGTTTTTGGGGGTGTGGAGGTGACTGCTAAGAAATCTCGAGGATCTCTTGTTTACAGACACAAAAATGGTTATGGTGGTGGCTCTTATTGAGAACAACCCTTAATAAGGAGGTGGAGACCTCCTTATATAGGGAGCCTCATGGCCACCATCATGGTACCCTAATGGGCCTAGCCCAGTTAGGGTTACCTCCACAAAACCCCCTCAGCCCAATAATATTGTATTAGTCCATATAATAAAATAAACCAAACATAATAAATTAAGGTCGTAAGCCGGGTTTAGTACCATACCCCTACAAAGGGGTTGTAGACATTTAATTCTTTATTTAGTATTTAACTTACATTAAAAAAGTTTTTTTTTATTTTATATCTAATTTATTTGTTTATCCTTGTAATTTATAACTCTTTTTTTTTAAGATATAATTTATAACTCTTTAAATGCAAGGTAAATCTATTTGGATTTTGTTTAATATATTTGTATTTTTTTATATATTTTTTTACCGTACCCTTACCGTACCCGTATCTTGGATTTTTTATTTTTGCCGTTTCCCATACTCGTAACGTCTTCGTATCCTGGTCCCGTACCCGTTCCCGTGCTACTTAGCTCCCTTCCAGGTAACTATTTACATGTTGGACATTGGTTATGTGCCTAATGCTAGTTAATGCCGATAACGCATCTGGCATGTCACACCCCAACCTACGACGGAATATGTTGGGGTGCGAACCGTTGATTCACAGCTCACAAAACACTATCATACAATTTAAATGACAATATCTAAAATTACTTTATTGATTTCAAACAAATACGCATCATCTCAGACAATTACAAATGTAACCAAAACAAATAATGTAATATCAACTTGTTATTTATTTATAACCTAAAGCTCATTCTATATGATCTTCAACCTTCACTTCGAACCAAAGAACAACCTGCAATATGTGTACAAAATAGATATACTTGTCAACAACACATGTTGATTAAGTAATCACTAAATTTGATGTAATGATATAATATAAATAAAATTAAGCAAACCAATCTTTGAGTATCAATGATTAAACCGTGAGCAAGTAATTGATGTCGTTTGGCCATTGCCTTACGAATTAGGCTTTGGCTACTAAGACGAAAGATATATAAATAATGGTGTCGGATGACCATTGCCTTGCGAATCGGGCTTTGACTACTAAGACGGCTTATGATCATACTTGCTGTGATATATTATGATGGACCTCTCCGATGCGATAAAATAAACAAGTAAGCAAATAAGCAAGTAACATTTAATCGTTCAGCACAACAAGTCATGATTTGCTAGTTTAAATAAAATAAATGAACTGAGATAATAATATGTTTAATATAATATGGTACGCATAAAATCCCCAACATGGTTTGAAAGTGATAAAATAGGGGACTGATTACTCACCTTATTAATTGGTGAACTAAACAATAAAATATGAATAATAAACGAGTCCTGAGCCTTTAACACGCTGACTAATCCAACACGAACTGACCTGAAACTTTGTGGCATTAAACTAGAATTAAAAACGAGAACATAGTCGTTGTAATCAAATCAAACGGGTGTGTAAAACTTAAGTTATGAAATATTTAATGTTTAAGGGAGTTGGTACTGTTCAGAATCCAAACTTCGAATCGAGAGCCGGGTTCTGACCAGTACACTCAAAATTTTGAAACAGACATAAAAGTCTTCTGGCTCGAAAACTAATTCCAATTAAAAGATATAGTGATTAAAAAACCATTAAAATTGAATTTTACGAACCAAATGAATTCTGAAATTCAAAATCCTTTCTTGAATTCCAACTCAATTTCCTCCTGGAAAGTTTCAATTCAAATCCTTTGATAAAATCCAATTCTTTAAAAAAATAAAAGATAAATAAATATCCATGAACACCAAACTAGACTAGCTAGCTAATATATGTGGTAAATTAAAATACTAGATTGTTGGTTTAGCATCCCGAAAGTGAAACATTCTAATTATCAATTAGCCATTTTTTAGATCTGTTATGGAAGCCATTAGGAATTTAATATTGTCATACGGTATATGTAGTGGTAAGACCACTCCCATTGGGAATGAAAATTTTGTTCGGTCGGTTGTATTAGATTAAAAGAAAAACCAAAATTACAGTTTGAGTGCCAACTTGTTCGGTCTCGCAACTGTAGGTCGATTGGCCCACTCCATTCACTTTAGTTTTTCAATTTTCCTCTTTTAGATAAATTACCATATGTAAGAGACTTCTGATCAGACCAAGTGGTACCGGAAGGAGAGAACAAGAATCCTTGATCTATCTTAAAATTTTAGGCAACTTACTAACTGATGTTTGCTTTCGTATTGGTGTTCATTCAGGTGTTATCATAACCTCTGGGGTAGGTTTAATAGCTATCATATATACATCCTACAGACTAATCAAGAGAACAATAACCAAAAGACGAAGAAAAAGTATTTTTAAACGCATTAATGGTGGTCTATTGTTAAAGCAACAAGAAAATATTGACCCGTCTTTAGTTGACAAAACCATACTTTTCACATCACGTCAGTTGACAAAGGCTACTGATAACTTCAATGAGAACAGAATTCTGGGAAAAGGAGGCCAAGGTACAGTCTACAAAGGTATGCTAGCTGATGGAAGGATTGTGGCTATTAAGAAATCAAAGTTAATTGACGAAAGCCAATTAGAACAATTTATCAATGAAGTAGTCATTCTTTCACAAGTCAATCATAGGAATGTGGTCAAACTATTGGGGTGTTGCTTAGAGACAGAGGTCCCTTTGTTGGTTTCTGAGTTCATCCCAAATGGGACCTTGTATGATCGGATTCACGATGAGAGCCATGAGTTCCCACTATCTTTGAACATGAGGCTACAAATTGCTACAGAGGTTGCCCAAGCACTTGCTTACTTGCATTCGGCTACTTCTTTTCCAATATATCATAGGGACATAAAAACCACTAATATACTTTTGGATGATAAATATAGAGCCAAAATTTCTGATTTTGGAACTTCAAGGTTTGTGTCAGTTGATCAAACTCACTTGACTACCTTAGTCAAAGGTACATTAGGCTACTTAGATCCCGAGTATTTTCAGTCTAACCAATTCACTGATAAAAGTGATGTATATAGTTTTGGAGTTGTTATGGTTGAACTCTTAACAGGAGAGGTGCCAATTTCCTTAACTAGATTTGGTGAAAATAGAAGTTTGGTTGCACACTTTATGTTGGCTATGGAAGAAGGACGCGTGATGTCTATTTTTGAGTCACTGGTGATTAAAGAGGGTAGTAGGGGCGAGCTTCTTGTTTTAGCTAACCTTGCAATGCGATGCTTGAATCCAATTGGAAGAAATAGGCCAACTATGAAAGAAGTAGCTACAGAGTTGGAAATCATAAGAACATCGCACATTCCATATAAGGTTCATACCAATATCGAGCAAGTGATGCATAGTGAAGAAATCTCCATGCTATCATGCGGGGAATCGACATCAACATTTTTGAGTTTCGATGATAGGATTACTCAATGATGCGAAAAGTCAGTCGGTCTTCATTTTACCTTAAATAAAAAGATGTTGTCATACAGACATATAGTGTAAAAGATGTAATAGAACATTATGTAATCATACTTCCATTTTCTTTAATGTGGATATATGTGAACTGTTTGAATCTGAGGCCTGAAACAGGCTTTATGAAGCTTGGTTATGGGATCATTCTTTCACACGTTAGAATAGGCATAAGTACTTATCAGTCCAAATCTGTGTTTCATTCTTTGGATAGTCGTTTTCTCGTTTGATTCCCGCTTAAGATGTTTTTTAGTCTTTCACATAAATAACTAGAAATATGTTGTTATATCCTAGTCTTAGTGTGTTAAATAGTTCATCATGTTAATGTAAATAGCCCGATTGGTTGATTATAATATGTTGTGTCTAAGATTAAGATGTTCATGGATTATAATATTTTTATGGGTTTACACTTTACAACAACCTTCGCCGGAATTAACCAGACAATTGAACGGAGATGTTAGCGGTGGCCTGAGAGTTGAATGAAGTGGTATTGGTGGTGTAATGTTTTGATTTTTAACTTGTAAATAAATACAAGGATATAATAATTCATGGTCACTTAACTAAAAAAAATATAACGCTCATAATGAGTATTTTAGTCATTTCACTCTCGTAATGGCCAATGGGAATATAATTCATTTTTGTTTTGTTTTGTGGAATCGTGAAATTGTGGTGATGAATTTGGAGGCGGAGGGGGGTTCAGGTTCAGGTTCAGGTTCAGGTTCTACGTCAACGCCCATAGCCTCCTCTAATATTGGTTTTCAGGTTTCATTCTTGTTATTCTTCATTCGTTCTTTTGATCCGCCATTATTATTCATTCATTATAAGTGTTTCTGTTTTTGAAGTTGCTGAAGAAGCACGGTTGGAAAGAAGGAACTGCCTTGGTCTCTCGGAACAGGTCATTTAAAAACCTAACCCTAGTCTTCTGTTCATATTTGAATTTGGGGGTGTTTGCCTCTATCTGTTAAACCCTATAATTCTGTTTGCATTTGAATTTGGGATTAGTTGTTCAAAGTTTGTTGTTTTTAAGCATCCAAACAGCTGTAGGTGTTAGTTTATTTAAAAAAATGACATTTTAATTCCAGTGTAAGAATTTATAGAGATGTTTGTCTAGGTTTTATAGAACCAAGACAATTGTATTACTAGTTTAAGCGCGAGGTGCCTAAAAAATGAGGGCCAGAGATTAATAAACAAAGCGCATAGCATGAGCATACCATTTTTGGGGGTTTACATCATGCTTTTGAGCGGGCGGCTATTTTGACTGGTTCCAGGCTATTTTTTGATGTTTCAGACCATTTTGCCTGGAATTTGCACATATTTGGCGGAATTTTCATGATTTGGTCAGAATCTCACTGGAATCTGACCAAAATCTGTCCGGAATCTTGCCTGATTGCCTTGGTGGCAGCAAGGTGCTTTTTATGCGCCTCACCTCACCTGAATGCCTAGGCGCGCGCCCAAAGCGTTTTTGGGTATTACCTTTTCAGACCAAATAGCATCTCATTTCTTTCAGATGACAATTATGTTGAAATTTAGGAACCATTTCTTTTTATATTGAAATAGAAGGTAAACGGGCCAACAAGCTGCGCTGCTAGCCCTTTTTGGATAGCAAAAATTAGGTCCTCCAAAAATTGCATTCATGCATCTTGAGGCCATAACATTACTATGCATCTCATTTGACATTTAAAAGTCAGAATTTTGATATTTTTCATATGTAGGAGTAAAACTTATTTGTTCAAACAGGGCAGATTGGAGCCTGTGCAAAACGTATGCAAAGAAAAACAAACGAGGGTTGGGAGCAGAGATAAAGGAACCACAGAACACAAGAGTCAAAAAGGACCTGCCTTCTACTTCTGATGATAAAGTAAGCTTGATAACTATGTGTGTGTTCTTGTTACCTGCATAATATTATTTTTGTTTTCGTGGGAAGATAATCAGGAAATAAGAATTACTCTACTGATTTAGATAATGGTATTCTGAATTTCTGATAAAGAAGGCAACTATTTCTGTGAAATAATTGAAATTTTAGTTATTTGTGATGTAAGTTGTTTTGAATAATCGCTTGTACTAAATTTTACCCAAATGCTTTATTGTAGGCATCTAAGAAAAGTAAAGCAAAATTGTCAAAGAAAATGAGGAAAGCTCAAGAACTTGAGAAGAAGTTACAGGAGAAAGAATTCGAGCGTGCATTCTTTAGGGAGTTTTGGCCGGAGAACGTCTGATGTAACATAGCATCTTGCTTGTGAGTACATTAAGCATGCGTGTATCAACAAATACTAGTAGTTGGGAATAGAATATTTGCATTGACTTTGACTTTTAAGTTGACTTTTCTGATTTTATAACATTTCAACTTTTTAAGTCAAATTTTCATGCAAAATCATCCTTTGCTAAGCAGTTAATGCTGAAAAATATCGTATATCTGTCAACTACCGATATCTGAGATATCGGTTATCGCGTTAAGATATTGGTAATTTTAGTATCATGTAAAATTCATATAATATTGAAATTTAACATTAATAATTCAGTATATTCTTTTGCCATTAACAATTTAACCCTTTGCAACTTGAAACAATAACAATCGTAGCAAGCAGGAACTGATAAAGACTTAAAACACCAACACTGAACACTAAATGTTGATAATTAAGACTTAAAACACTGATATCGGGAATATCGGTCAATATCGCCGATATTATCGGTACCGATATTCTAACCATTTTGACTAATATTTTACCAAGGGACTAATATATCACCGATATATCGGCGATATCTACTGCATAGATCCTTTGTTGAACATTTACTGGATGGAAGATTTGTTATTTATAAAGTTTTAATTCCAAGCACAGTTTTAACAGATTGAAGGATATCAACTTCGTGTGCTGTTAAATATGTTCGTTAGTTCCTTACCATGATTAGATGGTTCATTGTAGAAATTAGAAAGTAATGTTACTACCCTTTGTTTAAAGAATGAGTTGATTCATTTGGATCAACCAAAATAATGCTACAAACGGGCCAAAAACATGTCACAAATATAAAATTGATACTTAAGTATGTCTAAATAGGTTAGCAATACTCAGAGCCATTGTTTGTTTCTGACTTTCCACCTTCTACTCGTCGTCATCGACACCCCTGCCACCGCTGACCCAACCCACCGCAAGGTGTATCATCTAACATTAGTCATTTGTTATGAACAAGTGGTGTGCGATATAAGTCCAAGTAATTACCGTGAGGTGTATCATTAATCATAATCATTTGTTAGCAATGCGATATGAGTCCAAGCAATACGGGTTGGTTATATTTAGGTTTTTTCTTTTTTCAGTATACGTCACAGGCCTTTTGGTTTCTTAATCATTTTAAAATCTTTTAATCAGCATGCTACATCGCTATAAAATTTTAATGTGTACCATCCACTCACACCATGAAGGAATGTTTTCCAATATCAAGCCATTATTTTGTGATAAAAGAGAATGTTTTGTGAGGACCAAAGAAATAGTTATAAACTTATAACTATAGGTGATCAAATCGGGTTGGTCAAAGGAACCGGAACCGGTTCAGAACCGGTTCCATTAGTCAACATCACTGTTTAAACCGGTTCCATGGTCGAACCGGTTAGGGAACCGAATCGGTTCCCCAACCCTCGGACCCGGAACCGGTGGAACCGGTTCTGACCGGTTCCTAAACCGGTTCTTACACTGTAACCGGTTCCAACCGGTTACAGTGTAAAATATTATTTTTTTTTTCGTTTTTCGTTTCCGCTGCTTGTGTAGGTGATGATTTGTGTTCTTCTGATTTCTGAAGAGGCTCATGCTACTTTTGTTGTTCACCCACAGAGCAATGGTAAACAACATATTGAACTTAATGCTATGAGTGTCAGCGTGTTTGAATTGATTAGTCTGTATCGTGTATCGTGTAATGGTGAACTTAAATCTGTATCGTGTTACATTTGTTGAGTTTGCTATGTATTATAGTCTTTTGGCTTACGCAAGTCAAATGCTGAATTATAATCAAGAGCGGTGTTATACGATTCGTATTTGTATAACATGTTAAATAAAAAAAACAATTAACATAAAATTCATTTTATTTACTTTAAGAAGTTCAAAAAAAAAGGTTACATGTTTTAAAATATTCAAAAACAAACTAACAAAACATTAAACTTATAAATATAAAGTTGTGACATATTATTTCTAGAAAAGCCTTCTTGTTCGTCGTAATTATTGAGTGGCGACTTATTCATCAGAATTACTTGTAGAAACGCCTTCTTGTTCGTCGTGCACTCGAACATCAAGTGGTGTTTCGTCTTCCAGAGTGGTTACGTGTTGAACACGATCGATTGAGTCCAAGTGATCCTTCAAGCAAATGCACATCTCCACCGACTCCGAATTCAGTCTTGTTCTTCTCACCGATATTACCCTGCCACTAAGAGAAAAAGCAGATTCCGAAGCTACCGTAGAAGCTTGGGCGGTTAGTAAATCACGGGCCATGGTGGCAAGAATCGGAAACTCGGTTTCCTTTACCTTCCACCAAGCCAAAACATCAAAAGTGCCATATTCCTCTTCGGATAAATCGGTAGAGAAATCATATGCACTATACCTTCCTAGTTCGCTTGAAGGGGTGTTACCCCTTTGTTTTTTAGCCTTTACGTTGCGAACGGTGTTCATAAGGCTAATCATGGGGTCTCGTGTGACACCCGGTAAATTCCCAATCCCTTAAACTAAGTAATCAACCTAATAATTAGGTGATTGTAAATATTAAGCGCGTGCATTTGTTATGTGCGCCCTGCGCGAGCGCGCCATGTTAGTCAGCGCGTGCATTTGTTATGTGCGCCCTGCGCGAGCGCGCCATGTTAGTCAGCGCGTGCAGTTGTTATGTGCAACCTGCGCGAGCGCACCATGTTAAGAACCAGCGTGAGCATATGTTATATGCGCCATGCGTGAATGTTTTGGCTTTATGTTTTCATGTAACTTAAACGTTATGTTGTCTATGGGTTGACCATCCCGCATGATGCTAAGGCGGGTGCATCCTACATCGTTTATGCGCGTGCGGAAGGGAACTAACCTCCCCGCATGGCGGGAACGTTGAGAGCTAGTTTGTCTGAAGCTCCAAGATGGAATTGACTTCAACATGACTGATCACTATGTTGAAATACCAAGACCACCTGGAGAATCTACAAATGAAACTCAATGTCCCTAACTGCGAGAAGGTTACGCACCTACCCGCAGCAAAGAAATGTCCTACACGCAGAAAGCTATGCGCACAAAGTGATGCGCACAGAACACTTAGTCTATTCTCCAGACATAAGGAGATTACTCCCGCCCAAAAGGAAACAGTAGCGTGTTTCAGAGATTTTCCACTTTTTACTGTACACTGACAAAAGTACCTGAAAAAGCACACTGTAACATGAAAAGTCAACTGTCAGCCACCCTATTCTCACCAACCCCAGACCTGCATGTCCTGTCCAAATCAAATCAAGATCTTTTATCCACCACTCCACTCTTAAGTAAATAATAATAACTTCCATACTTTATCATCATTACATTTAGATATGAAAAGATTTCAATCCCCTAAAGCAAGGGATTGTGTTCCCTTGAGTTTGCCTATAAATATGTGACCTAAATTATCACCCAAACACACTCCAAAGAACTGCAAACTTGCACTAATCCTCTCCCAAGCATCCGTTGTTTTCATTTCCGATCCTGTTACTAGACCTTCAAATCCGGGGTCAACACCAAGAAAACCCGAATCTCGATTAATCCCTTAAAGAACCACAGGTGAGTCTCACAGCCCCTATTTTCACTGTTTTCACTGTTTTTAAACTGCTTTCGGGGCGAGGGACACGTAATTAAATAATGTTTTATCATGGTATACTTACAAGCTATGCAAACGATTACGTGTTTAAGTTATGTTTCATGATGAGCAATGCGAACAGTTATCTATGGTTTTTCGATGTTAGTGCACCAGATTCGAGTAAGTGATCACTTTACCATTGGAACTCTAAGGGTAGGGACTGCTGGTTTGATCCGCCCACTCGTAGGGGTCGCACCTCTTACACAGACGAGTGCCTAGTATGGTCATGGGGCAGTACTATGGGTTTGAGCCCGCTCGTAGAGGTCGCTCCTCTTACGCAGACGAGCGCCTTGTTTTCCGGCACAACGTCCGCGCGTAACCCGCGGGACGGTATTACAGTATTATTCGCTCGTAGTGGCAGCGCCACTTACTCAGACGAGCACAGTTTTCCAGAAGTGTCCGCGCGTAACCCGCGGGACGGTATTACATTATTTTAGCTCGTAGTGGCAGCGCCACTTACCCAGACGAGCACAGTTCCCAGAAATGTTCGCGCGTAACCCGCGGAACGATTTTATCAGAATATGTTAATATAACTATGTCTTACCAAGCATGTGTTTTAATGATGCTATCAGAATTATGTTTCAGAATGATTTGTATCAAGATTATGATGCAATACGATTTATCAAGTTACTAAAACTTGTGAACTCACTCAGTTTATACTGATTCAAATGTTTTTACGTGTCTTTCAGGAGATAACTAGGTAGCGCATGGAGTCACACTTAGAGCACCTCACGCTGAACATCTAAAACTAGCTTTTTGGAAGATTTTAGTTCTATCCCTTCGATGCGCGTGGTTGTACCCGCCGCGCAAGGGGATATGGCGTGGAAATCTTCAACAGTTTTTATACTTGGATGTTTTTATGTAATCCTTAAACAATGTAATGTATTTGTATTAAACATTTCATGCGCAATGAAAATCTTTGAAATGTTTGCAACGGCCCGTGCTTAATTATCAATCCCCACTCGTGCGCGCCCGGCTGTTTCCGCCGCTCAGGGCCGGGTGTGACAGATTGGTATCAGAGCACTGGTTATAGCGAACTAGGAAAAGAAGTTTTAACCTAGACTATAACCGTTGGGGAATCGCATGAAATATTTTTCAAAGAAAATATTTTCAAAAGAAACTATACACACTTAGGAACACGGGTCACACAGTGTCTAGTAAATAATGATAACATTATGTACTCAGAGTACATGCGCTAAGTCTAATATATTTTCACCCTGTTTAAGTGAGAATGCCTCCAACCAGAGCCAAGGGAATTACCATGACGCCCGAGGAACTCGCGGAAATAATCGCGCAAGCGATCGCAACACATGAGGCCAGCAAGGCCGAATCAAGTCAGGGTCGTCAGAACGAGACCCCAGAACCCGAATCAGGAGCCTTGGACAAAGGATGCTCCTATAAGACATTCATGGCCTGTAAGCCTTGGCCATTCAAGGGAACCGAAGGGGCCATTGGGCTCCACAACTGGATTGACAAGATGGAGACAGTTCTCTCCATTAGCGGATGTAGTGAGAACCAGAAGGTCCTTTATGCGACCTGCATGTTCCAAGAGGCAGCTTCGTCTTGGTGGAAGCTTCAAACGAAAACATTGGGGCGAGAAGTTGCTCTCCACAAGACCTGGGAGGAACTGAAGGAAATGATGAGAAAGTTCTGCTCTCGCGCAGAAATCCAGAGTCTGCAGCAGGAATTCTGGAACCACACCATGGTAGGAACGGATATCGACGCCTACAACAACCGGTTCAATGAGCTTTGCCAGTTGGTGCCAGACATGGCAAACACGGAGGAAAAGAAGATCGAGAGGTATATTTTTGGGTTACCTCCTGTTGTTAGGGTTCCGCTCAACGCCGCAGCGCCTCCAACCTTTGATGAGGCGGGTAGCGCGGGCCATCACCCTTACAAGGGATACGGTCCGTGCGGGTATGTTAACTACGCGCGGAATCGAGCAGCGAACCTCTGATCCCAAGAGGAAGTGGAACTCTCACCACCGAGGGTCCGACTCCAAGCAGCCACCGTTCAAGAAGCAGGAAAGCGCAAGGGTTTACGCGATCCAAGCCGCGGAGCCATCAAGGAAAGGATACAGTGGCCCTTACCCATGGTGCAACAAATGCAAGTTTCACCACGAGGGTGAATGCGCGAGCGTCACGTGCGCCAAATGTAACAGGCCAGGACACAAGACGGTGAATTGCCGTGCTAAAGAAGCTGGAGCCAATGACAACTGCTACGCATGCGGAAAGCCAGGGCATTTCAGTCGGGATTGCCCGCAAAGGGGAAACCAAGCTCGCGGGAGAGCTTTTGTGATCAGCGCGGGTGAAGCTAAAGAAGAGCCGAATGTGGTAACCGGTACGTTTTTGCTTAACGGACATTTTGCATCTGTCTTATTTGATACTGGCGCTGACCTAAGTTTTATATCCGCTGAGTTTAAAGACTCCCTAGGCCTAGCAACCAGTAGACTAGACACGCCTTATACTATAGAACTAGCCAATGGTAGGCAGTTATGCGCGAACGAAAGAACTGAACAATGTGTTATAGTCATGGGAGGTCACGGGTTCAATATTAACTTGTTGCCAATAGACTTGGGAAGTTTTGACATTGTGGTAGGTATGGATTGGTTAGTCGAGAACCGCGCGGAAGTTATTTGCCATGAGAAGCAGGTTCGGATCCCACTGTTGAACGGAGAAACCTTGGTAATTCAAGGGGAAAGAAGGGGAGTTGCGACGAAACTGATTTCGTGCCTAAAGGCGCGAAAGTGCCTAAGGAAAGGGTGCTACGCCTTCCTGGCGCATGTCGTAGAGAAAAAAGGAGATGAGCGAAGAATTGAAGACTTACCAGTAGTGCGCGAATTCCCAGAAGTTTTTCCTGAAGATTTGCCCGGACTACCGCCGCCGCGACAAGTCGAGTTTCGTATTGATTTGGTCCCAGGAGCTGCGCCAGTAGCTCGAGCGCCTTATCGATTAGCTCCATCTGAGATGCAAGAGCTATCCAATCAGTTACAGGAACTATTGGATAAGGGTTTCATACGCCCAAGCTTTTCACCTTGGGGAGCTCCAGTACTGTTTGTTAAGAAGAAGGATGGTTCGTTCAGAATGTGTATTGACTACAGGGAGCTGAACAAGCTGACAGTCAAGAATCGGTACCCCTTACCGAGGATTGACGACTTATTTGACCAGTTGCAGGGATCCAGTTATTATTCGAAGATAGATCTACGGTCAGGATACCACCAACTTAGGGTCCATGAGGAAGATGTGCCGAAAACAGCCTTCCGAACTAGATACGGCCATTATGAGTTCTTAGTGATGCCTTTCGGGCTAACTAATGCGCCGGCTGTATTCATGGATCTGATGAACCGCGTATGCAAACCATATTTGGACAAGTTTGTGATTGTGTTTATAGATGATATTCTGATTTACTCTCGGACCAAGGCCGAGCATGAGCAACACCTGAGATTGATTTTGGAATTGTTAAGGAAAGAAAAGTTGTATGCGAAGTTTTCCAAGTGCGAGTTTTGGCTTAGAGAAGTTCACTTTCTCGGTCACGTTGTAAACGAGAAAGGAATTCACGTTGATCCTTCCAAAGTCAAGGCCATCGAAAACTGGGAAGCGCCAAAAACCCCAACTGAGGTGAGGCAATTCCTAGGACTAGCTGGCTACTATCGACGCTTCATTGAGAACTTCTCCAAAATAGCTCTACCTCTGACCGCGCTAACTCAGAAAGACAAGAAGTTTGTTTGGGGCGAAAATCAGGAAACAGCATTTCAAATGTTGAAACAGAAGTTATGTAGTGCGCCAATTTTGTCTTTGCCCGAGGGGATGGATGACATTGTTGTTTACTGCGACGCTTCACATCAGGGACTCGGATGTGTCCTTATGCAGCGAGACAAAGTCATAGCGTATGCCTCACGCCAACTCAAGACCAATGAAAAGAACTACACAACGCATGATTTAGAACTTGGAGCGGTTGTCTTCGCGCTAAAGATTTGGCGCCATTACCTCTATGGTACAAAGTGTATAATCTTTACGGATCACAAGAGCCTTCAACATATATTTGATCAAAAGGATTTAAACATGAGGCAACGAAGATGGGTGGAGTTGTTGAACGATTATGATTGTGAAATTAAGTACCACCCTGGAAAGGCGAATGTGGTAGCAGACGCGCTAAGTAGGAAGGAGCGAATAAAAACGCTACGAGTCAAGGCTCTAAGGTTGACCATTCACGCAGATCTCTCTACCCGCATCCGAGACGCTCAGCAAGAAGCCTTGAAACCAGAGTTTGTTAAAAACGAATGCCTTGGGGGTATGGTTAAAAGTTTGGAACTTAATGAGAACGGCAATCTATATTTCGCTAACCGCATATGGGTCCCTCTCAAGGGAGGATTGCGCGAGCAAGTATTAAACGAAGCTCACAAGACGCGGTATTCCGTACATCCTGGCGCAGACAAGATGTACCAAGATGTTAAAACGCTGTATTGGTGGCCCAATCTTAAAGGCGCCATCGCGGCGTATGTCAGTAAGTGCCTGACGTGTTCGAAGGTGAAGGCTGAATACCAGAAACCATCAGGGTTGCTTCAGCAGCCAGAAATTCCCATGTGGAAGTGGGAACAAATCTCTATGGACTTCATCACCAAACTGCCAAGGACACCTGGGGGTTATGACACAATATGGGTTATTGTGGATCGGCTAACTAAGTCAGCGCACTTCCTGCCGATCAAGGAAACCGATAAGATGGAAAAGTTAGCCCGACTGTATATTCGAGAAGTAGTTTCAAAACATGGAGTCCCAGTGTCCATCATTTCTGATAGAGATAGTCGGTTCACATCAAGGTTTTGGAGATCGTTACAAGGGGCTTTAGGTACTCGTCTGGACATGAGTACGGCTTATCATCCTCAAACGGATGGGCAAAGCGAGCGAACAATCCAGACATTGGAAGATATGCTACGCGCGTGCGCAATCGATTTCGAAGGTAGCTGGGATACTCATCTCCCATTGGTTGAATTTTCTTACAACAATAGCTATCACACAAGCATTAAGGCTGCGCCGTTCGAAGCTTTGTATGGGCGCAAGTGTAGATCCCCACTATGCTGGGCTGAAGTAGGTGACAAGCAAATGACTGGTCCAGAATTGATCCAGGAAACAACAGACAAGATTTTTCAGATAAGGGATCGCCTTAAGACAGCGCGCGACAGACAGAAGAGCTACGCAGATGTGCGAAGGAAACCATTGGAATTTCAAGTAGGGGATAAAGTACTTTTGAAAGTCTCTCCATGGAAAGGAGTCCCCCGTTTCGGCAAGCGAGGAAAGTTGAATCCACGCTACATTGGACCATTTGAGATCCTGGAAAGGATCGGTCCGGTTGCTTATAAGCTCCGTTTACCCGCCGAACTCAGTGGAGTTCATAATACGTTCCATGTGTCCAACCTCAAAAAGTGCTTATCTGACGAAACGTTGATTTTGCCGATGGAAGAGATTCACATCGACAAACAGCTGCACTTCATAAAAGAACCTATAGCAGTAACCGATTGGAAAGAACAAAAGTTACGCAGAAGCAAAATCAAGTTAGTAAAGGTTCAATGGAACTCGAGGCGTGGGCCTGAATTCACTTGGGAAAGAGAAGACCAGATGCGCACGAAATACCCACACCTCTTTCAGAGCATGGCTTCTGACAGCAACGTCTCCTAAATTTCGGGACGAAATTCGTTTAACGAGGGGAGAATGTGACACCCGGTAAATTCCCAATCCCTTAAACTAAGTAATCAACCTAATAATTAGGTGATTGTAAATATTAAGCGCGTGCATTTGTTATGTGCGCCCTGCGCGAGCGCGCCATGTTAGTCAGCGCGTGCATTTGTTATGTGCGCCCTGCGCGAGCGCGCCATGTTAGTCAGCGCGTGCAGTTGTTATGTGCAACCTGCGCGAGCGCACCATGTTAAGAACCAGCGTGAGCATATGTTATATGCGCCATGCGTGAATGTTTTGGCTTTATGTTTTCATGTAACTTAAACGTTATGTTGTCTATGGGTTGACCATCCCGCATGATGCTAAGGCGGGTGCATCCTACATCGTTTATGCGCGTGCGGAAGGGAACTAACCTCCCCGCATGGCGGGAACGTTGAGAGCTAGTTTGTCTGAAGCTCCAAGATGGAATTGACTTCAACATGACTGATCACTATGTTGAAATACCAAGACCACCTGGAGAATCTACAAATGAAACTCAATGTCCCTAACTGCGAGAAGGTTACGCACCTACCCGCAGCAAAGAAATGTCCTACACGCAGAAAGCTATGCGCACAAAGTGATGCGCACAGAACACTTAGTCTATTCTCCAGACATAAGGAGATTACTCCCGCCCAAAAGGAAACAGTAGCGTGTTTCAGAGATTTTCCACTTTTTACTGTACACTGACAAAAGTACCTGAAAAAGCACACTGTAACATGAAAAGTCAACTGTCAGCCACCCTATTCTCACCAACCCCAGACCTGCATGTCCTGTCCAAATCAAATCAAGATCTTTTATCCACCACTCCACTCTTAAGTAAATAATAATAACTTCCATACTTTATCATCATTACATTTAGATATGAAAAGATTTCAATCCCCTAAAGCAAGGGATTGTGTTCCCTTGAGTTTGCCTATAAATATGTGACCTAAATTATCACCCAAACACACTCCAAAGAACTGCAAACTTGCACTAATCCTCTCCCAAGCATCCGTTGTTTTCATTTCCGATCCTGTTACTAGACCTTCAAATCCGGGGTCAACACCAAGAAAACCCGAATCTCGATTAATCCCTTAAAGAACCACAGGTGAGTCTCACAGCCCCTATTTTCACTGTTTTCACTGTTTTTAAACTGCTTTCGGGGCGAGGGACACGTACTTAAATAATGTTTTATCATGGTATACTTACAAGCTATGCAAACGATTACGTGTTTAAGTTATGTTTCATGATGAGCAATGCGAACAGTTATCTATGGTTTTTCGATGTTAGTGCACCAGATTCGAGTAAGTGATCACTTTACCATTGGAACTCTAAGGGTAGGGACTGCTGGTTTGATCCGCCCACTCGTAGGGGTCGCACCTCTTACATAGACGAGTGCCTAGTATGGTCATGGGGCAGTACTATGGGTTTGATCCCGCTCGTAGAGGTCGCTCCTCTTACGCAGACGAGCGCCTTGTTTTCCGGCACAACGTCCGCGCGTAACCCGCGGGACGGTATTACAGTATTATTCGCTCGTAGTGGCAGCGCCACTTACTCAGACGAGCACAGTTTTCCAGAAGTGTCCGCGCGTAACCCGCGGGACGGTATTACATTATTTTAGCTCGTAGTGGCAGCGCCACTTACCCAGACGAGCACAGTTCCCAGAAATGTTCGCGCGTAACCCGCGGAACGATTTTATCAGAATATGTTAATATAACTATGTCTTACCAAGCATGTGTTTTAATGATGCTATCAGAATTATGTTTCAGAATGATTTGTATCAAGATTATGATGCAATACGATTTATCAAGTTACTAAAACTTGTGAACTCACTCAGTTTATACTGATTCAAATGTTTTTACGTGTCTTTCAGGAGATAACTAGGTAGCGCATGGAGTCACACTTAGAGCACCTCACGCTGAACATCTAAAACTAGCTTTTTGGAAGATTTTAGTTCTATCCCTTCGATGCGCGTGGTTGTACCCGCCGCGCAAGGGGATATGGCGTGGAAATCTTCAACAGTTTTTATACTTGGATGTTTTTATGTAATCCTTAAACAATGTAATGTATTTGTATTAAACATTTCATGCGCAATGAAAATCTTTGAAATGTTTGCAACGGCCCGTGCTTAATTATCAATCCCCACTCGTGCGCGCCCGGCTGTTTCCGCCGCTCAGGGCCGGGTGTGACATCTCGTACTCTAGTAGCACTTAAACTTGATGAAGACCCCCCCGGCGTAGGCATGTGTATGTTTGACCCATATTTATTTATATAAAAGTCATACATAAATTTAAAATTCAAGTTAAAATCATTTTGTGCATCTGTTGAAAAGTTTGGGTCAACTTCATGCATATCTAAGGCTGAAAAAATTTCGTCTATCACACATTCAACCCCCGTAACATTTAACATTGGGTTTAAAGCGGCGGCGCAAGTAAAAATCGGTGGCAATTCAAGAAAGTATTTTTTTAATTTAAACTTCATTGGTAATATGATGTTTGAAAACATTGGACTTTTATTTTCAAATTCTTTAAGATTGTTAACGATTAAAAATAACTCCGAAAGAACCAAGGGACTTGTCGGATAATACGTTCCCGATAGTTTCGTAGTTGATGTTTTAAAAACTTCAAGAAAAGTCGATAAGTCATTGATAATTTCCCATTTCTCATTTGAAAAGGGGATTGCCAAATCATTCTCGGCAAGACTAGAATGAAACATTTGTAAAGTTTCTCTTTGTTTCAAAGCACTTTGAAACATTATGCAAGTGGAATTCCATCGATGAGGTACATCCCAATTAGCTCCCAAAGCTTTTCTTCCCGTATCTTTATAAAATTTTCTATAATCCATTTGTCTTTTTTTACTTTTCTTAAAAACTTCATGTAGCATTACTCTAAAATCGTTTATAACCGATGTAACTTCATCCGAAGCAAGTCCGTCTTGCACGATTAAATTAATGATATGTGCAACACACCTTGAGTGAAAAAATACACCATTGCAAATCGGCGTATATTTTAATTTTAATTTATCAACCGCCGATGTATTATTCGACGCGTTATCAAATGCAATTGAAAATATTTTATTTTCTAGTTTATAAGTTTTTATAACATAATCTAAAATTTCAAACAAATTATCTCCCGTATGTGGATACTCAAAGAGTTCGAAAGCAATGGTGCGTTTCATCATTTCCCACGATGACGGGTCCACCCAATGAGCGGTGACACAAAGATAAGATTCGGGTAGACCATGTGGAGCCGACCAAACATCACTAGTTAAGTTTATTCCCGTATTTATATTTTCAAAATATGCAATTAGTACCTCTTTGGCCTTCTTCCACAATTTTAAACAATAACGTTTAAGAGTATGACGACTTACGTGAGTGTATTGTGGTTGAAGCGTATCTCGAATCATGGCGGTTAAGCGAGGGTTGTCGAAGTGGCTAAACGGCAAAGCTTCTTGAATCACAAACTTCGCCATACGATCTTGAACTCGATCAATTTGGTATGTAAATATTCCGCCTTCACTATCCATTTGCGTTTGTTGCGACTCGACGTTCTGTTTCAACGCCCTGCAATACGGTCTTTCGATGTGTTTCTTCAAATTTGAATTCGAAAGTGGGTTTAAATAAATCCCACAAAACTTGCACCGAGCCTTCAATGAATGGTCACTCAATTCAACCAAATCCCAATTGCACCAAATCTCTTGATTACGATTATGAGGTACAATACGAACGAAACTTGGTCCGGCGGTAGAACCTTGACCAACCGATGATTGTGAGGCAGCCATAACAACAAATATGAATATAGAAGAAGAGAAAACAAGAGATTAGAGAACTCAGAACGTTGTAATAGCGTTTTTTTGTATTTTTTTGCGTTCGGGTTTGCGTTTTGAGTGTTGTGATGAACCCATTACACCAAATACCTATTTATACTAGTAGTGGGGTGTTTGGGGAGCCAAAAAAACGGCCATTTTTGACCCCAACGGTCAAAAAACGGCCATAAAACCGTTTCCCAACGGCTAGAACTACTCCAACGGCTAGAACCGGTTCCGAACCGGTTCCGGTCGAACCGGTTCGGTTCCGGTTCCTACCCGGTCCACCTCCAAAAATGTCAAACCGGTCCCGGATCGTCGGGTTGAAACGGAACCGAACCGGTTCCTACGAAAAACGGGTAGGAACCGGTTCGGTTCAGGAACCGGTTTTGTTGTCCACCTCTACTTATAACGTTCTTTCTATACTAATACATTTAGGTCACTCCTATGATGGAGACCCATGATCAGGCGGTGATCATTGCACGTCGCCATAACGACAAGATGAATGTTTTCTCGTGATAGTGATCACGGTCTTGATGGATGAAAAAAGGTGGGGGAAGAAGAGAAATGTTGCGATGTGGTTGGTTATTACTTGTGGGTATAAGAAGTGTGGGGAATTTCTTGAAAAGTGGGGATTTTGATCAAGTGTTGAGTTTAAACACCGCTACAACTAATATGATCACTTGAGAGGTTTAACTTAAGTGATGGAGATGACGTGTCATAATAGATTTGATTTTGTTTTTTAAATAGCAACACTTTCATTGAACTCAAAAGAGAGAAGTTACATATTACAACAAGAAACTGAGCAGAACACCAAAACAAAACAAAATACATAAGGGAAAAGAATTTTAACCTACAGCATCACCATAGTCCAAATAAAATTCATACCAAGACCTCCTCTCTACAAGTAACAAGTGTGACTTCTGATCGATTAGCAAGCCACATAAAAGTTGATAAGAGATCCGTAGAGAGGGTTAGACTCCAAGAACTAGAGAGAGAGGAAACAAGAACTTTGGAATGATTTTCTGAATTTTTTTCTCAACTAAACATACAATTTATAGAAAACAAAAACACAATACGAAAACATTAAGGAAAGGAATTAAAAATAGATTTAGATAATATCTTGGCTTGCAAGAAAAGTCATCTCCAAACGGTTGCTTGCCGTTGAAGTCTTCATATTTTAATTTTTAATCCAACAATTTCTTTGGAACAAGTTTAATTCGGGTTGGTCTTGGGCCTAAGTCTTGATCGATTTGGACTTGGCTCCCTGTTATTGTCTGGCCCGTATCAAAAGTTAACTCTTTAATATATTCCGTTACTTTAGTAGAAGGAACAACTCTCTCAAAGAAAATCCAGTCGTTCCTTTGATGATAGTGAAGTGATGGAGTTGGCGAGTGCTACCCCCCTTTCCGTAACTCTCTCTTAAAATGGAGATGAGTAGTTCTAATTCATTGTTCGATGGTTTGTGTCATGCGACACTCGACAATTGTACCAACCAAAAGGTTTTTTTAGCCAATTTTTGTTTATATCTTAAAATTTAATAAAGTTATCAAACGGTTATAAACTTAAATAATTTTTTTTTGCAATTTATACTTCTACCCCTGAACTTTAACAAAGATTACCATATGACCCTTTAAATTTAATAAAGTTTTTTTTTTTCATTTTTAACCAATATTTATATTCTTTATATGATTAATACTTTTTTTATTTAACTTAGTTTAATTGAAGTTAACTTTTTAACATAAGACATGTTTACTTAATCATGTGGCTTGCTTACTTTTACATTTGTTTAGGTTAAAGCCTACATGGTCTATATTAACTCATTGATATACGAGGTAACAAATACACTATCGTCGTGTAATGTGAGCATCACACACTAGTTAATAGTTATATATAAAAAGGAAAACTCCAAAAAAGGTTTTCGTAGTGTTGTATAAAACAAAAATGCTATTATTCAATAACTTATAATACGAATTGAAATTTCATATAATTTAGTGCTGCGTAGAAGTGTATAAACATGATTTATTTCTTGTTAGTTGGGGACCTGGATGGCCCTTTCTTTATATGTAGAAGATTTGAAGTTTGATTCACAAATATGAAAATCATCAGACGATTTTAGTATGTTTGGGTATAGATGTATAGTTAACATTATTTACATGAAAAACAGTACGATTATAATAAAATAAAATAAAATAAAATAAAATATATAGCTGAAGGGTTACATTACAAAACAATCTAATAAAAACTTGAAAATACAAATACAAATACAAATACAAATACAAATACAAATTCAAGTTTGTGGGATTTGGTCCCCCTACAAAGACGACACCAACAGCATGACTTGATCGATCAGCTCTCCTCTCTCTCTCTCGTTGTTATCTGTAAGAATCTCTTGTTTCCCCTCCTAATTTTCATTTCATTTTATTTAAGGATGGGATTCAAACCCGTATGATTCAACCCAAATAAGCAATTGCGGCAGGCCACCACTGGTACCACCAGGCAGTGCTGCCACTGCCCCGCCCACTGCCGCCCAATTAGCACAACAACAGTTGGCTTATCAGCAAATCCAACAAAACCAGCTGCATCAACTTCAGCAACAACTCCAGGTATTTTGGTCAAACCAGTATCGGGAAATTGAAAATGTCAATGATTTCAAGAACCACAGTCTTCCATTAGCAAGAATCAAGAAGATCATGAAAGCTGATGAAGATGTGAGAATGATATCAGCAGAAGCACCCATTGTGTTTGCTAGGGCTTGTGAAATGTTCATATTAGAGTTGACTTTACGCTCATGGAATCATACTGACGAGAATAAAAGGCGGACCCTACAGAAAAACGACATTGCTGCTGCAATTACAAGAACTGATATTTTTGACTTTTTGGTTGACATAGTCCCCTGAGAAGATCCTAAAGATGAAGCTGTGACATCTATGCCACCTGTCACTATGCCAGGTGGCAGGCCGTCAGACGCGTATCCTTACTATTACATGCCAACTCAGCAGTCGGGTCCGCCAGGGATGATGGGAAATAAGCCGATGCTGGATCCTGGTCTTTATGCCCAACAGCAGCCTCCGTCTTATATGGGTTCATCAATTTGGCCACCACCATCTCAGGAGTCTCAATCACCCTCGGATTCATAAATGCTTGTGTGTTATTCTTTTCAAAAAGTTTGCTCTTTTTCTTGATACTTAAAAGGTATGTGCTCTTTTTTAATCAAAAGTTTCAGTTAATATGCTAATGTTAATCTGATTATTATGATTTGAGTTATAATAATCAAGGGGTGATAGTTGATACCATAAATACCACCGTACTTTCTTATTTTTTTATGCATTAAGTTTTTTAGCCTGCTTTTGCTATATTAAGTCACTCAGCTTGTAGAAAGTACATGAAAAGGTCGCTAAATTAATTTTTGTGTCTCAACGTCTCTAAAGTTGTCTAAAATGCACTTACTTTTGAAGTATTTGTTAAATAATGACTTGTTAACTATTTGATTGGCTAAAATTAGATGATGTAATTTCGTTATAACAAAAATGTTCGGATGTTACTTTGTCAAATTTTGATCAATTTAAGAGTTAACAAGTCATTATATTTAAATAAAATCGCAAGTGTGTAGATTTTGGACAAGTTTAAGGACTTCGATATACAAAAATTAGTTTAACGACTTTTTCGTGTATTTTTAAAAGTAAGAGAAGGGGGGGGGGGGGCTTTAATATATCAAAAGTGAGTTGAGAGGCTTTTTCATGAAAAATAAGAAAGTTTGTTTGTTTAGATATTTAACCCATTAATCTGTTTCATATGTTTGCATAAAGATATTCAGGTTTTGACTATTTAAGGGTTAATGAAGATGAAATAAAATTACATGTATACCCTTTTAACCTAATTTTAGAGATTTTGTAACTTTCATTTCATAAGGTAGCTATCTATTTTTTCACAAACATCGAATGATTATGACGACTTTAGCACAATCAAAAGCTATATCTCTGATTAATTAGTATCATAGTGGTGTGATTCATGTTGACTAATAGTCAAATCAGCTTTACTAAGTTGGTGTAAAGTCAACCGATGAAATTCTCATGGGACACCAAGAATGCTTGGTGTTAACGTTCTTTAAGCTTGACTTATAAAATAATTACATAAAGTTATCTTGTCAATTTTGTCAGATTCTGGAGATGATTTTGTTCGTGAGTCATGACCCGTAAACAGCTTTCAAGTGTTGGATCTCTCGTGTGAAGTCATGGTAAAAGAATTGTTTTCAAGTGGTTGATTGATTATATTGATTCTCTGTTAATAAGGAAATACATGCTGATTTCCCAAACATTTTTGGGTTGTTAGACAAAAGTTAAAATATTTTATGGTGCAAAAATTATCAAAATCTTTGTGAGTTGGTAAACCAGGATTTGCGGATAAAATATGCATTATAAGTCTGTTATCTAAACGGGTGTTGTCAAAACCCTAATTATCATGTATTATGATAGTTAATGACAAATAGACTCACAGCTTACTCGTAAGATGTAACTCGTTCATTGCAGGCTTAATTAATTTCAGCTCACATAAATTTACATGTTGAGTACGAGTGACAAGGCGCTTGAATAATATAGCGTATTCGGCAGTTGTATAATTCGATATTCTTATTTTATGTATAAAACATACAAAATAATCAAAAGAAAAAGAAAAAAATGTTAGTCAAACTTAGCGAGCCACATGCTTGAGTAGAGTGTTGGTCAAAATAGCCCAATCAGAATTTGTAATGGCAGAAATTAAAACACTTCCAAAACTTTTGAATGAAGAACAACTTAAAAGAATACTGATATACAGAGGTTTAATAGTAAACAACCAACGGTAATCAACTGGCAGAAACGAGATACATAATTCCACTACTCCAAACAGGGAATAGGATACAGACCAGACTCCAAAGAACACCTCCCTATTTGGCCAAAATAGGAATAGCAATGGAAATTAGAGTTTTCTCAAAGAGAAATATTTTATAATTTATCACTAAATGGAAATAACTTCGATCAGGTCTTGCCATACAAAAAGGAAACATAATACCTTTGTAATCACGGAAGCATTACTCAACATAAAACCAAATAAATGAGAAAATAAAATAGTGCAGTAATGGAAATAATGTGGTAGTGGCCTGTAATAGTTAGGTGTTGACTTGGACCAAGGTGACCCATGAAGTCTGAACCGAATTCTCCGCTGGTCCGGATCCATTCAGATGGTTCTCCTCCTCAACGGCTAGTTTGCTTGAATTAGGGAACGTGGGTCTATCAAATACTCTCCCAACAATATTTTCTACAACTTAAAAAAAATATGTACTTCTATCCTAATCCAAGTTCAAATCAAAGAGTAATGACAAAGAATCTTCAAACTCTCAACTTCATGAACATCGTTAACCGTGAATCGAAAGAGAGAAAATTAAGATCAAGATAACATGTTGATACATAGTGTTGAGTTTATTCAGGAAAGGGGATTGTTCAAATCGCGTATCCAAAATATTATTGTGGACCGAATGAAAGCCGTTCACTTCAGTCGATGATGATTCAGATTGATCTTTCATAGCCATGTAGAAGTTCCATGATGTAACCTTGACCCCATATTATTCTGAATGATAACGAAGGTGGTCATGAGATAGGCTTCTAACATGGCTGGGCTTGTATTGATCTATAAGAACCTCTTCGACCAGGGCACAAAAAAGTCTTTGTATTCAGCAGTGTTATGAATCACCTTCAGCTTTTCTTTGTGTCCAAACGAGCTCCCTTGGGATTAGTTATCTACATCAACAAACTCCAACCTATTATGATCACAAACTTACATGGTTAAAGTCAGATTTCATTTAATCCCAACAAGAAGTGCATGCATTCTGCCATTCTGGATGAGGACTGCCTTTCTTTGGTTACTCTCTAAACTTGCTAAATAAATTCAACTGCTCATGCAAACAATATGACATTGGATACAAGTGCAAATATATAGGAAAAATAAAGTGAAAAGTGCCACAAGAATGTGATACCTCCAAAATATTGCGATAAGAATTATACTTGGTATGAAATCAGGAAAGTAAGACCTGTTTGGGGTTAAGAAACAAAGCATAAGCGTCGAAAAGAGAAAGCATTTGCCCTGCAAAGGGGACATGGACAGTTATGATTCTTATTTTTGCTCTTCATCATCCACTTCTTGATGCATTCTTTATGATAACTATGATTGCATTCTAGTGTGCTGATCATATCTTCCGCATGGTATTCTTCATGGCAAAGCAACGGCGCCTCAAGGAGAAAATAAGACCAGTGGAAATTTATATAATAACAAAAGTGGGAGGACTATGTATTAGCCATTTATGCATCCCACTTTGTACCATGTAATATTTTTTTATATATAATTTCATTTTTTTACTTTTAGTCCCTACACTTTTTCATAGTTTACAAATATGTCACAAAATATATTTTAGTTTTAGTCGTCAACAATTTCCACTTCCAACTTTGGTGCCCTACTCTTTTCATCTTTTACAATTTTTTGTTTAACGTTTATGTTTGAATTTAACGAGTTAACGCGATGCAACACATGTGTGTGGTTGAACATTTTTATGTCTATTTTCCCATTTAACAGCCCCATGCAACGCATAGTGTTAAGTTGACTTAGTTACTTTTTTCTATATTTTATGTTTCGGTCTAATTTTTGTGTGTTAACACGATGCAATGAGCGTGTGTGGTTCACCGTTTTTACGTCTACCTTTTGTTCAGTTTTCTTAATGGTTAACGTTAGTTTCTGGCTGCAGGAGAGGGGATGGCGAACGAAGATGGTGACGGTGGTAACATCATGCTTTTGAGCGGAGTGGATGTATAAATACAATGTTTTACACCTCCGCCGCAACGCGGGGTGTAAATACTAGTTTATATTATAATTAAAATACATCTCAAGCTACACTCATATAATCTACTGTAACAAAATTGTACAAAATCTCAAGCAGATGGTACAATATTCTGATGCGTTGTCAGATAATATGCAGGTGTATGTAGTTAGTGGCAGTCGGCATAACATGTGTTCCCTTTATGTGCCTCATCTATCCTTTTGTCTTCTCTCATGAAAGACACATTTCAAAAACTACATCTTCATCCAACTCTGCAACTGATCTCCATCACCAATGGCTTCATACATATGTTCATCCTTTGAACATTCGCCTCTCAATGGTGCCACACCAGCAAAAGCTTCAGAAACTGGCTACCCTCCCACCAGAAAAAGAAGGATTCCTTCACTTTACTCTCTTAATTGTTTGTTTAACGATGATTGCATCTCAACACCATAGCTTGAACTGTTTATTAACTGATTAAACAATACATTGCAGATGAGTTATGATCCTTTGAAAAATCTTTTTGGAATTTCCGCATAATTACAACCCAGGGATTAGATTATCCAAAAAAGCCCTATCCTTTTTTTTGGTTATTTTAGTTTTTTATATGGTGATGATGATTTTCTATACATTATACGGGGAAGCCTCTCATTGCATGTTTCTGCTCTCTTCTGCATTGCACAAGGGGTCAAACATGGGGAATCAAACGCAATAGGCCAAAGGGGCATAGCCCTTTTCTGGGGTTAAAAATTCACTAGAAAATTAATTTATGATTATGTCACAGATAATCATAAATATTAGGAAAATTAGAAATAAATAATCCCATCTTTTGTGTATTGGCCGATAATAATCCCACATTTAAAAATCGCTAGCAATGGTCCCACCTTTTAACTATTTTTGTCTCACTGGTCCTCCGTTAAAAAATACTTAACGTCGTTATGTTTTTTCCCGAGTTTCAAACCGATGCTTTAGGGCTTTTGATCGGAAGAACGATATGAGTCGACTGATGTAAAACTTATTTCGAAACGGTAATTCAAATGGCTTGATTTTTGTTAATTGGAAATTCAAGCACCCGAATTGAAACATTGTTTCGTCGTTTCGATCACCATTTCGAGATAAGTTTTACATCGGTCGACTCGTATCGTTCTTCCGATCAAAAGCCCTAAAACATCGGTTTGAAATTAGGGAAAAAATATAACGACGTTAAGTATTTTTTAACGGAAGACCAGTGAGACAAAAATAGTTAAAAGGTGGGACCATTGCTAGTGATTTTTAAAGAGGAGATTATTATCGACCAATACACAAAAGATGGGATTATTTATTTCCAATTTTCCTAAGTATTATGTTGGAGGCTTATTCATCAATTAAAATTTGAATTTTAACTGCCTTATGCAGTTATCCACATCTAACTGCTCCTGCAGGTATAGAAGACACTCCTTCTAACTGATCGACACCCTGGTTCATCTTCCTCACAAATTTCATACTAAATTCTTGTCTCAATTTAGAGTTTTATCCGATTAAAGTGTTTTGAAGAACCACCAAAATAATTTTTAATCTGAAAGTTATCATACGACTCTCTATATAATCCAGATTGCTGTATCAAAATCCCCAACACCATGGAGTATATTACTCTGGAAACAAATGATGGTGGTGCCATTAAGCCTACATAATGATTCACCTAATTTTTCTTGAAGGGGGTTAAAAGCCTCTCAGAAGATTAGAGAAGGCATGTAATCTTTTCTTTTGCTTTTCTATTTTAGTTACTCCAAAAATTAGAGAGTGTATAAGCATGATTCAGTTTCAACTATTTGTTTTTTCTGGCTTTAGGTAAGTAAATATTGCCCAATATTTGAGAGAACCCCTTACTCGGATAGGAAGACAGAGACAATGGAGAATCACTGTACCAATATCTATTTGGGTGGATCCTCCAAGATGTCAAACATGTGCTAAAATGGAATTGAAGACCAAAAAAATGAAGTTTGCATTGGCTTTTGTTTTGGTTGTTTTTTTTCCTTTACGTATGTTTCCACAAAATGTTGAAGTTGTCTAGCTAAGATCTCTTTGTTGTATGGTCATGGTACCACTATATTGTCTTTTGTAGTACTAATTCTATAAAATAAAAATGTATGGTCTTTTTTTTGAAGATATGACTTGATTAAATATAGTTGATAACATATTAGGGCTTGGTCAAGTGTTGTGTAAAATGCTTGACAAGTGTTTGACAAGGGTAGGTGTTTGGTTGTGACATCCTCGTTTTGAATTTTATTTAAATAAAATAATAGGAGTTTATTTATCACGTGTCATTAGTTAAAGTAATTTAATTCGATAAGTAGTAAAATGGTAGGATAAGATTAAAATGATTAATGGGCTTGAAGAGGATTTTGGGCCTAAAAGCCTTGGGCTTCGCCTATATAAATAGCCTAAAACCCTAATCCTCCTTATTTCATCACCTTCACCATCAGGCACCCACACACACACATATACACCTCCTGTACACACACAAACCTATCTTCTTCTTCCTATTCCATCCAAGATCTTTAGAGAGCTAACAAAGATTGATTTCCTATTCAAGATCTAAGAAGGTTCAACTAGGATTCTAAGAGATTCAAGATCTAATCTAACCTATTCTTTAAGGTACGTATTAGGTTAAAGGTTCATCCTTCATTTCATCTTCTTCTTCATCTTGTTCTTGTTTTATAATAATAGATGAACGAATGGACCTTGTAAGTTGGAAACAAAAAGAACCGAGCCAAACCGACATAAATGAACTCTAATTGAACCAAGTAAGAAAGTTGGATCTTGATCTAAATAATCAGACATAATATATATATACGTATATAAATACGTTGGAATTTGACTCTAGTTAGAGTGGATTGGAATTCGACTCTAGTTGGAGTGGATTGGAATTCGACTCTAGTTGAAGTGGATTGGAATTCGACTCTTGATTGAGTGGATTGGAATTCGACTCTAGTTGGAGTGGATTGGAATTCGACTCTAGATGGAGTGGATTGGAATTTGACTCCTATGTGACTCGAATGGATTTGACTCCTATGTGACTCGAATGGATGGCTTTGACTCCTATGTGACTCGAATGGATTTGACTCCTATATGATTCGAATAGATTTGACTTCTATGTGACTCGAGTGGGAATCCAAACGACTCCTATCTGACTGGAGTGGAATCTAAACGACTCCTACGTGACTCTAGTGGAATCCAAATGACTCCTATGTGACTCGAGTGGAACCTAAACGACTCCTATGTGACCCGAATGTACCTAAGTAAAACTTGAAACTCGATTCAAATATGAGAAACTAAACAAACCCGAACCCCGAGACCCGACTCGTTTAGAACCTATAACCGCCTCAAATAAATGAATATGAGTAGAATGTGAACCGAAACCGATAACCAACCCATGAAGGAACCGAAACCGGTAAGTTCGTTAAGAAAAGCCTAAACACGCGAGTTCGTTAACAAGTTGTTAATTTACAAAAGATATATATATATATATATATTGAGAACTTAACCGAACTTGATTTAAATGTGAACTCGACTCGTTACTAGTTATAACCCGCGTGTTCGTAAAGACACTTAAACATATGAGTTCGTTAAAGAATCATAGTATGGAGGATAAGGTTTAATAAACTAATAAAGAAAGCTAAAGTACATTAAACTAACACGATCAGTTGGAGAAGGTTATATGTTCGGTTCGGTTAACTCAACAGTTAACCCCGTTAGTTTAAGAAAATAATAAACAAATATAGAGGATTAATATGTGTACGTTATTAACAGTTAGTCGAGCTCAGTTGAAGAAAGGCATTACGATTAAATCAGAAAGGAATCGTCTACAGGTGTCAAAGCATTTATATAGGTGGAGATTTGACGGTAGTACAAGCGTATGCGAGGAGAATTGGTTATGACTGAATACATGTGAATGATCACCAAGAAGAGAGTTAATGTGTGGAGGTGTGTTATGTGTGGGTAAAAATCAAAATCATGTTAGGTTTCATTACAATTCTATGGTTTAAATATAATATCAAGTATACTAGTGCAAACCTATAGTAACGAGGGAATAGGGTATGTATTGGGACCTTGACTAAACCGGAATTGTTGGTATGTATGGTGGTTGTAGTTTAAAAACAGTTGTTGTTTGAAGTGTTGCTTGGGGGCAAGCAACGGTTAAGTGTGGGAATGTGATGAGTGAGTCGTCGAAAAGCCGTTAAGCAAGTTAAAAGATACAAATGCATTGGCTTAACCAACTTAATTTCATGGAATTATTTGACTATGGTTACTCATATATTTGCAGGTAGGAGGAGGTAGAGGATGAAATTACGAGAACGTGGGCGAAAACGGCGAAGAAAACAAAGTTGAAACGAGAAAGATATGAAGAAAATAAGAAAAATGAGCAAAAGCTCCACTGTGGCCCACGATCAACACCGTGGACCACGGTCAACCCAGCTCCAAAATGACAGTTTTCACCGTATCGTGGCCATTCTATTCACCGTGGATGGACCGTGGCCCACGGTCTGGACCGTGGACCACGGTCCGACTCGTAACTTCCGAGTTTGGGCCACTTTTTAGGCCGTTTTTGGTTGTCTTTTGAGATATCTTTCAACTGGAACGACCCTAGGGCGATTTGTGGAGTCCAAGACATTATTTTTGGGGATTCTAATAATTAGATTGAGTGTTTAATTCTTATGATGAAGACAATTGAAGCTATGATGATCCATCAAATCATGATTGGCTAACTCCATTGGTGTTTCTCTTGGATGTAAGGTTATTTACAAAATACTTTATGTTAACTGTTCTTGAACATTGGATTGATTGTCTAATTGTTTATGTTAGTATGATTATGATGTTCATGTGATTGTTTGTAAATTGTCCGTATCGTTTAAACCTAATTGCAATCTATACGTTCTTGGTGTCGTTGACAATTGAGATTTAGTGGAAGGAATTAGGGTTAAACATATTGATTGATTACCAAGTAACAACCTCACGTTCTAGGAATCCGAGTACTTAGTTCTTGATTAATCACAAACAATTGCATTTACACAAAACCGAGATATTATGGTTTATCCATTGAACTTTAACAAAAGTGTTGCGTAATGACCCGAACTCCAAGAGGAATACTTGCTTAATTGATTGTTTACAACTTATTTGCTAGTTCGTTTTTGTTCATAAAATCAAATCAAAAATCAACTTGAAGATTACTTTCTAGCATTTACTTTTATATTACTTTAATTGCTAAGCTACTTGATTAACATATATTCCACAAACTCTTTGTGTTCGACACCCACTTACAGCTATCTAATTAGTTGTATTTGGGTTTATTTTTTAGTGAGTCTTCGACCTCACGTCAGATACAAATGATAATGTGGTCCATTTATGGATACTAGGGTGAGATGGTCCAGTTATGGATACAATGAATAGGTGGTCCAATTAGGGATACTAAGTACAGCAGCTATTAATTATGTGCGTAGATGTAGTACGATTGCTTGGCATGGTAATCTTAAATGCATAGATATGCGTTGTGTGAATGTATGGTCCAGCTATGGATACTAGTAGCATGGGTAAATGTTAGTGGATAGAGTAGAAAAAATGTAGGGAGCGAGTCCTATCAGATATTTGCATAGAATAATAAT
This sequence comes from Bidens hawaiensis, assembly GCF_021521415.1. Taxonomy (NCBI): domain Eukaryota; kingdom Viridiplantae; phylum Streptophyta; class Magnoliopsida; order Asterales; family Asteraceae; genus Bidens; species Bidens hawaiensis. The sequence goes on along the minus strand of NW_027497320.1, from coordinate 62,332 downwards.
ATGTACATTGATGTGAATAAATGATTGCATGTTCGTGCGTAGAGCCTTCGGGCCTCATGCATACGTAACAATTTAGGATGGCAAATCCCTTTTACTTGATATGGTTCGATTACGAGTAAGAATAGAAGGCTCGATTATGACCAAGTACGTACGGGACTAGTTATAGACTAATGTTACGTTGCGTATGAATAAAGAACGTGATTTAATTGTAATTCAAAATTTAATGAAAAGAAAGAAACGTTAGAACTCACTCAGCGTGTAGCTGACTTTTAGTATGCTTGCAGGTATTATTGATGACGGGGCAAGCTTGAGGCGCGTAGGAGGCTATCCATATTGAAGAATAGATAGAGAAGAAAGTTGTTATCTAAAAGTTTTAAAGTTCCATTGCGATTTGTATAGACTTTCGCTGTAACAAACTATGTTTACCAGTAAATCCAACACTAAAGTGGGGCACCCGGGCTTGGGGCCTTACAAGTTGGCATCAGAGCAAAAGTTTGAGAGATTTAAGCATCCTTAACATGCTTAGACTCAAACAGAGAATGAGACCAAAGAAGCAAGACAATATGGATAGCCATATGCCACTCAAGCAAGCTTAATACGTGATTTACCCTACACATAAGAAAATCATATGAATTGTTATAGATAGGATTGCTTGCTTATATTTGAAATGTTTGCTTTTCTAACTGCTTTAAGTAGAACCAAGCACAAGTAGACTCACGAAGGGAAGTGTATAGGATATAGAGAGTAATGTGAGCAGCTAATCCCAGCTGGCCACTGTTATTACCTGCAGCCTTACTATCCTTGTACTAAATAGTTCCTCACGTGACGATGTTTGTGTTTTCCTTAAGGATTCAGATGGCTGGTGGTAAGGCTACTACTTGGAAAAGAGGGCGCACGGGACGCCGTGGTAGGCCCCGTATCAATCGAGTGCCCTCTGAGATTACTGAGCCTAGTGATGACAGAAGCATGACCGTGCGTGAAGAAGAGTATCAGCTCGATCCTACTATTCAAGCTGCTATCACACAGGTAGTTGCTGCTGCAGTAAAGAATCTCCAACCAGACAAGTCTACTGAAATCCGTAACAAAACTGTCGAGAAAACTGGGGAAAGTGTTAAGAAGGATACTGAGAGTGAGATGGAGGCGTCAAGTGAGGTTCGATCTATGAAGGTGAACGAAGGAAAACGAGGCCGAGGTGGTTGCAGCTACAGAACCTTTAAAGGTTGTGACCCACCTCAGTTGACTGGTATGGGTGATGTGATCGCTACCCTTTAGTGAAAAACCATGATGGATAAGGTTATCCGCATTAGCGAGTGCCGTCCCGACTCCCGATCAAGCTGTGGGCTTCGCTACACAGTCATTTGGTGACGAAGCTATGTTTTGGTGGGAAACTGTTGAACAAAGGAAGACCGCTGATGAAATTAAGGCTATGAGGTGGGAGGATCTGAGAGAGATGGTAATGAAGAAGTTTTGTGCTGATGATGAGGTTGAAAGAGCAGAGATGAAGTTTCTGAACTTGAAATCAGGAAAGATGACCCACCGTGAGTACACCACTGAGTTTAACCGAATGTCAAGACTTGTCATGCAGAGAAACACAACAGGGTATCAATACAATAGTATATGGTTACGAGATAACACAAAAGAAGTTTTCACGTGAAGATCATGCAACATTGTTTAACTTAACAATTCGTATGTTAAGGGACGAAGACAAATGATTGAGTACAAAAGTTTCAAAGCTTTCACAGAAGATAGATATTTACCATTCAAACGGATATATAAATCAGGGGAGACAATACGTGCTGCACTCTTTTTCCCTTAGCTATGGTTTTGTCCCACTGGGTTTTCCTACCAAGGTTTTTAATAAGGCAGCATATCCAATCGTATTAAGTTGATAACCAAGGGGGAGTGTTATAAATATATTAAATATTATGGTTATCAACACCTAATATAGATTAGTGTAACGCCCGTTGATTCCAATTTCAAGAGTTAAAGATTGTTGAGTATATACAAGTCTCGGGATTTATCCGACGTTTCTCGGAAGCCTTTATGTCACCCCGGTACGTTAAAGAACCTAACCATTCCTTCCATTTTACCTTACACTTGAATCTAGAAGGACTAGAGTGTAATATCTTATATTATAAAAATAATAATAATAATAATAATAATAATAATAATAATAATAATAATAATAATAATAATAATAATAATAATAAAACCCTAGAGCAGCAGCAGCGATCGGCCGCAAGTAGCCACCCCCTCCTTTCCGTGCTTCGACTTTTTGATCGATTCCAAGTTCCTAGAGGTAGTTCAAGGTATGCACTACAATCCCTACACTCTTTTTGCTCACCCCTAATCGTTTTGATGCTCAATTTTGCCGAAACTTTTCGTTGGGCAGATTTCGGCTAGAGTGCAATTGACCCACTTCCCGTGGATAAAAATTAGAGTTTCCAGTGTAGAAAGATCCGTAGGTATGGCATTTACATCATATTAAAATTTCGTGGTCATTGGAGGTGTTTAGGTCGGTCAATCGATTTTAGTTCGAAAACTAGGGTTTATCGGGTGTAGAATTGCAAACTGTTGAGTTTGATGCGTTAGTTGATCGGGTGACCGACCGATTCAGTTTGTGCAGCCCTAGGGAGGTTTAAGGGCTGTGGAAAAATTATTTTTTTGGTGCTCGGGGCTGTCGGGGTTAATGCTTCGTCAATCGAGTCGGCGATGCGCGAATTTTCGTTAAATGTTAAAGTAAGTGTTGTAAAAAGGAACCGTTAACTCTATCAACTCGGGTGACATAATTATGATGAATGAAAAGATTTAAGACGGAATTTGGTCCATTCGGGGCTGATTTGGTTAACAAATGGTTTTAAGGATTATTTCACGCGCATTCGACCCGATTTGACTATCTTTGGGCCTTGGGCCAAGTATTGGGCCTTGAGCCAAGTTGTTGGGCCTTGGGCCAAGTTGTTGGGCCTTGGGCCAGGTATTGGGGCTTGGGCCAGGTATTGGGGCTTGGGCCAGGTATTGGGCCTTGGGCCAAAGTGTTGGGCTTGTGCGGCCCATCAGGCTAGAGTGTTCCTTCAGCCTAGTTTAGTAATGCGTTATGTATAATTTACAGGCCCTTGCTTGTGATTGTGCCCTTAGGAACTTCCTAGCTCGTTGCAAGTATTCGATCGATCTCAGGTGAGTTCATGATGCCCTTTTTACTCATTTTACTTTTGGGCTAGCATGCACACCTAAATGTTTTCTTACTTGATGAAATGTTTTAAAATGATTTTATATAGGCTTGCTAGTATATGGTAAGCCTTGGGATGTTAAATATATATATATATATATATATATATATATATATGTATGTATATACATTATTTCTTGGCCTCTATTTGGCGATGTTGTAGTCGTTTCGACTACTGATGTTGTGTATGCCTACTTCGTGTTTGCATGCACTGATGTTACGTGTTTGGGTTGTACGTTTGCTCGACCCTGATGTTATACGTGGATGTTATATATATATACTGTTATGTATATAGTGATGTTATTGAATGGATGTTTACATATACACTTGTATATGTATGTATGAGGATATTTAAGTTCGGGAATGATGATTTGACGGATGTACCCTTTTACTTTTTAAAAACTTTTGGTTTGCCTATCTTTAACTTTTACTACTGATGTTATTTACCTAAAACTTGAACTTACTCAGCTCAAGCTGACTTTGTGTGCATGTTAGTGTAAGTTTCAGGATTTGAAAGAGGATGCCTTATTGCTTAGACGTGTACGGAGCTACTCGGACGGTGAAGGACATACTAGAAGGAAGAATTATTATGAATATTTTATTTCAAGGAAACTTATAAAAGTTATACTAACTTTGGATTTTGGGCAAAATTCCCGGGTTTCGGGAACTTATTTCATTTTTCATGTTTTCCGCAAAATTGATACTCTGATACGTTTGTTTTAATGGAAGAAACGGTTTTTAAGTTTATTAAATTTTACGAGTCTTTGAATGATTACCAACAGTGGGGTTCCCGGGGTTCGGGGCCTTACAATTAGCTTGCTCCCCAAGTTTTCCTCTCCTATAAATATCTCATTGTATCTCAATGTAACACACACATAACGAATAAAATTTCTCTTTTTCTCCTACATCTCCTTTTCTTTTGTTATAGCTATTAGGCTTGTTTCACAACGTACCAATTCTTTCTTTTTTCTCTTAAATCTTTCCATATTGTCGTAGTAATATGAGGATTATCCCAAAAGCGTTCATCCCTCATATATGTTCGATCACGACAATTTGTAATTTTTAATTCTGGACAACTATTTTGACACAAAGACTTGTAAACGGTCGTCTGGTGCAACCTCAAACGGCCGATTGAAATGGTGTGACATTAGATTTCAGACGGTGTGGTTGTAGTCGGTCCAAAAAAATCAACCAAGTCATTTTCTTTAATCGTTCCATATTTGTCGTGTTAATTTGAGTTTTTTCTGAAACGCATCAACCCGTCACAAGTGTCTGATCGCTACAATTTTTGTTTTTGGGGACAACAAGATAGATTATCAGTTATAAAGGGGCTAGCAAGTGGCTGCAACGTACCCACGTAGTAGAGAATAATTTTATGAGACTTTTCTTTGATCGCTACACTTGTGACCTGCAAATGTATTCCATGACAAGTTAAATATGCAAACTCTTTCAAAAAGTTTGGAATTAAATTAATATGATAAACACTAAAAAAGTAATATCTTTTATTAAAATTACTAAACCAGACTTGCATATGATTTGTAAATAAAATAAGATGCTGACAAATGATCATCAAAAAATACATAAATTACATATATCCTCATGCTAACTTAATTAATTACATATATATCCAGTCCTAAAATATTAATTACATATATCACCTTTCTTAAACATAAATATTACATACTTTCACATTCAATTAAAATTAGCTTTGAAAATAGCTATTTTATCCTTTATTATAATAAAACTAAATACACATATTCATAGACTCCAATTAATAAAAAAAAGAGAAATGTCAAGACCTGGTTTTAACCTTGAACAGATGTAATTGCCTATCAATAGAAAAAAAATCTGAACGGCGATTCTAAAATCCGTTTCGGCGTGTACTGAATAATTTCAGCGCTTTGGACCAATAATTATGGAAGCAATATAAATTAGGTTTCAGGTGGTAATTCTCTCGAATCATATCTCCGAATTCCTCTGCCTCTCGTTAATGAAATTCAGTTGGTGACGAACGGGGATGATTCGCCGTGGCCGTGGAGGCTGGCGGTAGCGGTGTTTCTTCATTGGCGCCATCCGTGCATAAAGCTAGAACTTCATTTCTTTTCAGTTTTTCAAACTTCTGGAAAGATGGTTAAAGAAATTCCGGTAACCACAACCCCAGCTACTGGGGGGAATACCGGCTACACAGTCTTTACAAACACTACCCCGGTTACCCAAGCCGGGGCAAGTGAAGTAAATTTTACGAACACTACCCCAGTTACCCAAGCTGGGGCAAGTGCAGTAAATAATCGCTCACTGGGATTCACCGATACCCAGTTAGAGAAACGAACAAGACTCCCCCGCCAAACACTCGATGAAGTTAAGGCATGGGCGGAGGCACGTCAGAGGGAATTCCAAGCTGAGTTGGACGAACGCTTGCGTTCCGTCCAACAGGCTGACGAATTCGAAGAATACTTGGACGATGACTCGGAGGAATCCGACACCGACGCGAACCCTCGCCATAGGGCAAAAGGGAAGCGTAAGGAAACGGACTCCCAACCGAGAAGGCGTTTTGGATAAGCCTTCAAACCAAAAAACACAGGTGGAAGCCCACGTGACTTCTCCAAAACATTTAGACCAACTGTTGCAAATGCGGGAACGTCCAAATTTGCAAGGGACATTGCGGAAGCAATTGCCCCAAAAAGTGCCAAACAAATGTCCAACATAGGCACATATGATGGTATATCTGACCCAGATGATCATTTGAACAGATTCATAGCGGGGGCAACCGTCAGCAATTGGACGGAACCTACGTGGTGTTACATGTTCCAAATGACGCTTGTTGGGCCAGCTAGAGCGTGGTTCGATTGTCTACGGTCAACCACATCTACGACTGGGCAGACTTCCAACAGAAGTTTAGCCAACACTTCAGCCAACAACGAAAGTATACCGAGGAGCAATGGACAATCCTCAAATGCATTCGAGAGGAAGATGAATCTTTGCCAGACTTCATCACTCGCTTCAACTCAAAGAAGCTAAGTCTGGGTAACATTAGCGAAGATCTTGTTCGCGCTGCTTTTATTCAGGGCGCGAACGACCCAGAGCTCATCCGCACCTTAACGGGTAAAGATGGCATGCCATCCACATGGGATGCCATCATGACAGCAGCTAAACGCTTTGCGGAAACTGAGAGGCAACTGGGTAGAGATCTCCCACAGAGCACAAACCTCTACACCCAGAAAACAAGAGAAGACAACGTCCTTACCGCCCGATTAAACAAAAAGCAGAAGCTAGGCATTTGGCAGTCAAGGGTAAACTTTGACACCTCATCCGGCTTGCAACATCGGTTAGGCGGAAGGGATAACGTACGGTCGAACCAGAACTCCAGATGGACGCCACTCACCAAAAGCGTCACCGAGATATTCGCCACTGAGGAGCTCCCATGGCCAAAAGCTCCAATAATCCGACATCGTCGCAATGCTGATCGGAGCAAATACTGTGACTTTCACTGGACAAAAGGCCACAACACTGAAGAATGCACAGACGTAAAAGACATGGTCGAAGCATTTGTCAGAGATGGGACGCTCGCGCACCTCGTGGCGCAATGAACGCGAAGCAGGCTGATCCGTGTAGAACCCCAGCTGGGGAAAACACGAATAAAATTTCCAGCTTCAATGTGGAGACTACATGCTGCGTAAAGAACGAGATCCCGAACCAGGTGCATATCGGCTCGATGGCACTCCCATCCCAACAACATGGAAGGGAGCTCAATTACACAGTTTGCATGTAGATCAATTCCAAATTTGTAAAGAAAAGGCCCAGAGCCACTTCTAATGGAAATGATTCTCCTTAGAACATCGACGCTGATGATTTTACATTTATACTTTTATGAACTTTCAACACGGATATGCCGGTTTTCACCGCATAATTACGTGGAAAGTCGTTGCGTGGGGAAGGCGGCAAAACCCGCATAAACCCAAAAAACGGCAAACCTTCACGCAGGTCAGTTGAAGGGGAAAAGTTCAGTCATCCCACTAAATGAAAGTGCCGGTCTATCCGCATGAATCATGAGAGGAAACTGAACACTAACCTATTAACAACCGCGCATCGAACGGTTAATTTATGCAACACTAATATGACGGTTTTCACCGCATAATTACGTGGAAAGTCGTTGCGTGGGGAAGGCGGCAAAACCCGCACAAACCCAAAAAACGGCAAACCTTCACGCAGGTCAGTTGAAGGGGAAAAGTTCAGTCATCCCACTAAATGAAAGTGCCGGTCTATCCGCATGAATCATGAGAGGAAACTGAACACTAACCTATTAACAACCGCGCGTCGAACGGTTAATTTATGCAACACTAATATGCCGGTTTTCACCGCATAATTACGTGGAAAGTCGTTGCGTGGGGAGGCGGCAAAACCCGCATAAACCCAAAAACGGCAAACCTTCACGCATGTCAGTTGAAGGGGAAAAGTTCAGTCATCCCACTAAATGAAAGTGCCGGTCTATCCGCATGAATCATGAGGGGAAACTGAACACTAACCTATTAACAACCGCGCGTCGAACGGTTAACTTATTCAAAACAGAGAATTTCTAACAAAAGGATGAGAAAACCTACACGCAGGTCAGATGTAGGTAAAGTTTAGCCATCCTACTAAGTGCAAGTGACGGTCCTACCCGCACAATCACGAAAGAGGAAGCAAAACTTCAACCTATTATCTACCACGTTCAAAGGTTAACTTATCCTAAACACTTAGAAAATTTCTAAAAAGTTGAGGAAAACCTACACGCAGGTCAGACTTAGGAAAAGTTTAGCCATCCTACTAAGTGCAAGTGACGGTCCTACCCGCACAATCACGAAAGAGGAAGCAAAACTTCAACCTATTATCTACCACGTTCAAAGGTTAACTTATCCTAAACACTTAGAAAATTTCTAAAAAGTTGAGGAAAACCTACACGCAGGTCAGACTTAGGAAAAGTTTAGCCATCCTACTAAGTGCAAGTGACGGTCCTACCCGCACAATCACGAAAGAGGAAGCAAAACTTCAACCTATTATCTACCACGTTCAAAGGTTAACTTATTCTAAACACTTGGAAAATTGCTAATTTAAACTAAAGTATGCAAGTCATATAACGTTTATAAAGCAAGGAATCCAGTGAAAGTAGCGGTCTTACCCGCACAAAGATTTATATTTCATAATATTCATTACAAGAATGGCCGGGTAACTACCCGCCTACAAGAATATAAATCTATACAAGCTAAATCTATCCTAGCAGTGGGAAGGGATCTTCAGGATCAAGCTTCAGGGCCACTTCCAATTGGACCAGCACCATCAGTAGAGCGTGGCAGTTCAAGGAAAGCTTTAAGGATAGCTAGCCCATCATCAGCAGCAGCAACTTCGTTTACCTTCTCCACCACCGGATGCGGGAAGGCGGCATACTGATTCACTGCTTGGTCATAAACAGCTTCAGTATCAACATTATACAAAGGGAAGTTGGAAGGCGGGACGCCTTTCTCAACGAACCCTAGACCAAGCAGGAAGCCGGCCTTTTCCCCATCCTCGTGAGAAGCGTTGAGGGCTGCGCTCATAGCATCGTCATAAGACGTATCAGCAAAGACTCGATGCACAACCTACAAGAAAATATACAAGTATCAGAACCTTTTCTATTTACAAAGAAAAGCGTAAAGACATGAAAAGCATACCTGAGACAACGCTTCTCGAAGAAGCCATTCCTTGGCAACCAGAGCTTCTTGGAGGGCAGCTTGAGCTTCGTTACGGGCGCGTTCGGCTTCACTCTTGTTGAGGTTGGCAAGCAACACTTCTTTAGCCGCAGCCTTCTTCTTCCGCACCAACGGAGGACCATCTGCGGATTCCTCATCAGAACATACGATTAGAGAAATTCCAGTAGAGGTTTCAACATTGAGGGGTCGAGGGTCGAATAGCGCCTTACCTGGCCGCCTGGCACTAAGGATCTCGTGGCCTAGTGGGTAGACCTCCACGAACCGATCCGCCGTTTGTTCTAGGATGGGCAACTCGTTCTCGTCTAGAGCGCGAGTACCCATCCGAGCGGGACCGTCAGCCTCCCGCGGGTACATGAGCGACTGCAAGTCGTTCCCCTCTGAAATAAACAGAAAAGAAGTTAGAAGAAATTCTAAATCAACAAAAAGAAACAGAGCATACCGTAAGGAACAGAGTTCGAACCGTATTCAAGGACGATTGGGATCTTTTGCGCATCCGCATCCTTCCACACCCGGCTCATCCCCAGCATCACCATCCCGGACTCCGCAAACCGGAAAACCAGAGATTGGACTCGGGATATCTTCGAAAACCATTCCGCCTCCTGGTAGTTGGAGGCGTGAAGGCTGGGAAGTGCTTGCCCATTCTTGAATTTCATGGCAAGAGGGATGGCGCGAGCGGAAATGTAGAAGAACTCGCGCTTCCACGAGCGAAGACTGCGCTCGGTTGCGCAAATCTTCAAACCCTTAATCTGGGTTATCAGAGTATACCACCCCTGGATGCACCTCCAGGAGTAGAAGGTCATCAGGCGGTCGACAAAGGGCTCAATGCCCAGAATCCGGCACACCCACTCGAAGTGGCGAATCTTGGCAATCGCCATCGGATGCACCTCGGTCAGGTGCACACCGTGCCTCTCAAGGACACGGTAAACAAACTTTGTCAATGGGAACCTAAGATTCCCATAGACAAAGAATGCAGCATATACTCCGATCTTTCCTCTGGGGGCATCATATACCGTCTGATGGGGTTCAGGAAACTCAGGCTCGAGAGACTCGAGCATGAACTTCCTGACGACGTACTGATACAGATCGACAGGCAGAGCACATTGGCACTCGCCAGCAGTACTCTTGTCATCGGCTGTAGATTCGAGATCACGTGAAGACATCTTGCAGATGAAAGAAGAAAACGATTTCAAGGGAATGCTCGACTGAAAAGATGAGTATTCGCCGGAAATCGTTTTGAAGATGAAGAGAATAGTGAAAGTGTGGATTACAAAGAACCCTCTCCCCCTTTATATACTAATCGCAATTAATGCGATGAATTTAATGCGGAAGAGAGAGAAATCGAAGGTGCAATGAAACTATGACACGTGGCAAAAAGCAAGCTGGCAATAGCTGTTGAAAAGACGCGTACCATTAATTTCGCGGCCACGCGCCCGAAAAATCGCGCCCACGCGCCTGAAAAGCGTCTGGAATGACCATGTACTGTCACGTCACCATAACTTCCTGCACGTCCTGACACAGTCAGAAGAAACCGTCGCACGACGTTTCAGAGGTTTGGACTGTTCTTATCCTTTCACCAACTCTTCGAATTTCAAAATTCAAAAAGATTCAAAAGTAAGCTGGAAAATACCCCTTACCTTGGCAACCAAGTAACCATAAGACGGGTGCGGGTACAGTGTTAAGGCAAAACCCTTCACATACTTATCACCTGCAGGGAATTGAAGCCAAGAATACCTCGGCAACCAAGTAACTATAAGACGGGTGCGGGTACAGTGTTAAGGCAAAACCCTTCACATACCTAGCACCTGCAGGGAATTGACGCCAGGAATACCTTGGCAACCAAGTAACCATAAGACGGGTGCGGGTACAGTGTTAAGGCAAAACCCTTCACATACCTAGCACCCGCAGGGAATTGAAGCCAAGAATACCTCGGCAACCAAGTAACTATAAGAAGGGTGCGGGTACAGTGTTAAGGCAAAACCCTTCACATACCTAGCACCCGCAGGGAATTGACGCCAGGAATACCTTGGCAACCAAGTAACCATAAGACGAGTGCGGGTACAGTGTTAAGGCAAAACCCTTCACATACCTAGCACCCGCAGGGAATTGAAGCCAAGAATACCTCGGCAACCAAGTAACTATAAGACGGGTGCGGGTACAGTGTTAAGGCAAAACCCTTCACATACCTAGCACCCGCAGGGAATTGACGCCAGGAATACCTTGGAAGTAAAGTAACCGTAAGACGAGCGCGGGTACAGTGTTAAGGCAAAACCCTTCACATACCTAGCGCTCCGCAGGGAATTGAAACCAAGAAGGATCTTCTGGGCAATGCTTGCGGAAACGGAAATAACATCCCCGCATAGCGGGAACGTCGAGAACTACATTGTTTGAAGCTCCAGGATGGAATTGGTGGTTTTAACATAATTGATCACTATGTTCAAAACTACCAAAACCTCATGGAGAATCCACACAAGTGGGACTCAACGCTCCTGACTTGCGAGGAGGTTACAGACCTACCCGCATCATACCCAAAGATCAAGCAGGAAAGTCGGGAATTTCTGCAAGTGACAAGGACTTCCGCGGGAAGAATCCCCATGGAAAACCTTAAAAAACCCTTTTCAAAACCCTTTGCTTAAGTCCAAAAGTTCACCTCACTTTATTAAACATTCATGAGAAGAACATTGGACTGGGGGGACTTGAAGAGGTAGGTCCCAGCAGAGCCCAGTTGGACCCGCAAGACTCACCTTGTAGAGGGACGTCTGCGCAGAAACCAACTGGATCCGCAGGACCCACCATGCTCAGAGACGTGACGTCCTTACGCGCAGTACGCAAGCTGTTCCCGCAGGAAATGCCTCCCAATGGTGAAGGACTCTGCCTGTTCCCGCAGCTGCGGATACAAGCCATCAGAGAAGGCCACCCGCGCAGCAAGGCTACACGCACAAGGCACTTAGCTCTCAATCACTCAGTGTCACCTGAATGAATGAGCAAAGCCGGGAACAATCCCGCACAAAGGCGGGAGGGGGAATACTCCCGCCCAACTAAGCCAGTCCGTACGATACGGGAAGATCTTCTGTACTGTACCTGACGAGGTATGGGCAAAAGATCTGACTAAAGATACGACAGCTTATTGACAACAGTATGGCGAGCAGCATGCTCCTGTACTGTATGTCACTATTAGCCGCTGCCTACTCACCAACTCCTGTCATACCACGTGCATAGCCGGCAGTTGGTGGAAAAGGAACAGTACACAGCAGGCCTGGTCACTGTCAGCCGCTGCCTACCCACCAACTACCAGCAGGGCACGTGCGTAGGCTACAGTTGGTGGAACAGGAATACTATTCAGCCGGCCACACCTCCTTGGAAACCTACCTTCGGCTATAAATGCCCCAAATGGTATGATCATCTTATCTTATCGTATCTTATCATATTATCATTATATTATACCTGATATCTGCTCTAGCAATCTCTTAATATACATTTATATTTAAAGAGCAATCTAGTCTGATTCTCACGCCGGAGGGTGGTCACAAGGAGGAACCCCCCCCCCTTCTCAGTGACGAGCTCACGGTGTCTGTTTTGCAGGTTATCAGAAGAACCATCTTTGCTGGGTCTAACCCCTCGTGGGAAACATCTATCTAACCCCCAAGTTACCCGTAATCTGCCCGGGGTCCGGTTAGTGTTTCTTCAGTGACGAACGAGGATAATTCGCCACGGCCGCGGAAGCTTGGTGGTGGCGGCTTTGAGTATGAAGTTCAGTCAATGACGAACAGGGATGATTCACCGCAGCCGTGGAGGCTTGGTGATGGCGACGCTAGGCAGGGCCGGCCATGGCCCATGGCAGAGTGGTCGACGGCCATAAGCCCGACTACCCATTAGGGCCGAAAATTTTTTTTAAAAAAATTATAAGTATTTTTATGAAAAACTATGCGTATACTTAATGTTTAAACTCATTTGCATAACTAACTTGGTCTAGTGGTAAAGGGGTATGACTTCCAACCAAAAGGTTGTGGGTTTTAGTCTCATTTGAGACATGTTTAAGCCTATTTTTATACATTAGTTTTTTTACACAACCCAAATCATAACCAAAGAAATCAATTTAAAAATTAAATTATTTAAACCTAACAAAATACTTTTTTTTTACTTAAGGCCCAAAATATTTTTCACCTTCGGCGCAATTTTTTTTTTAAATTCTCGGAGCCGGCCCTGACACTAGGTATGTAAATATGTAATTGTTCTCCGGCTGAACAATCAGTTTGGATGGCATATGTAAGTTTGTTTAAGAAAAGGCTAACTTGGTAATTTTATATCAAATGGGGATATATGTAATTAAGAGTTTAGGACCGGATATATATATAATTAGTTAAGTTAGCAGGGGGATATATGTAATTATCCTGACTTCTATGCATCACAAAATTCCGGCGTCGTAATCTAACATAAAGTAGAAAATATCCACCATGTGTAGAATAACCATCATGCACGGCGTAGACTCGGTCTCCAATATTAAATCAACCAAGTCATTTTCTTTAATCGTTCCATATTTGTCGTGTTAATTTGAGTTTTTTCTAAAACGCATCAACCCGTCACAAGTGTCTGATCGCTACAATTTTTGTTTTTTGGGACAACAAGATAGATTATCAGTTATAAAGGGGCTAGCAAGTGGCTGCAACGTACCCACGTAGTAGAGAATAATTTTATGAGACTTTTCTTTGATCGCTACACTTGTGACCTGCAAATGTATTCCATGACAAGTTAAATATGCAAACTCTTTCAAAAAGTTTGGAATTAAATTAATATGATAAACACTAAAAAAGTAATATCTTTTATTAAAATTACTAAACCAGACTTGCATATGATTTGTAAATAAAATAAGATGCTGACAAATGATTATCAAAAAATACATAAATTACGTATATCCTCATGCTAACTTAATTAATTACATATATATCCAGTCCTAAAATATTAATTACATATATCACCTTTCTTAAACATAAATATTACATACTTTCACATTCAATTAAAATTAGCTTTGAAAATAGCTATTTTATCCTTTATTATAATAAAACTAAATACACATATTCATAGACTCCAATTAATAAAAAAAAGAGAAATGTCAAGACCTGGTTTTAACCTTGAACAGATGTAATTGCCTATCAATAGAAAAAAAATCTGAACGGCGATTCTAAAATCCGTTTCGGCGTTTACTGAATAATTTCAGCGCTTTGGACCAATAATTATGGAAGCAATATCAATTAGGTTTCAGGTGGTAATTCTCTCGAATCATATCTCCGAATTCCTCTGCCTCTCGTTAATGAAATTCAGTTGGTGACGAACGGGGATGATTCGCCGTGGCCGTGGAGGCTGGCGGTAGCGGCGTTGAGTATGAAATTCATTTAGTGACGAACGAGGATAATTCGCCGCGGCCGCGGAAGCTTGGTGGTGGCGGCTTTGAGTATGAAGTTCAGTCAATGACGAACAGGGATGATTCACCGCAGCCGTGGAGGCTTGGTGATGGCGACGCTAGGCAGGGCCGGCCATGGCCCATGGCAGAGTGGTCGACGGCCATAGGCCCGACTACCCATTAGGGCCGAAAATTTTTTATAAAAAAATTATATGTATTTTTATGAAAAACTATGCGTATACTTAATGTTTAAACTCATTTGCATAACAACTAACTTGGTCTAGTGGTAAAGGGGTATGACTTCCAACCAAAAGGTTGTGGGTTTTAGTCTCATTTGAGACATGTTTAAGCCTATTTTTATACATTAGTTTTTTTACACAACCCAAATCATAACCAAAGAAATCAATTTAAAAATTAAATTATTTAAACCTAACAAAATACTTTTTTTTTACTTAAGGCCCAAAATATTTTTCACCTTCGGCGCAATTTTTTTTTTTAAATTCTCGGAGCCGGCCCTGACACTAGGTATGTAAATATGTAATTGTTCTCCGGCTGAACAATCAGTTTGGATGGCATATGTAAGTTTGTTTAAGAAAAGGCTAACTTGGTAATTTTATATCAAATGGGGATATATGTAATTAAGAGTTTAGGACCGGATATATATATAATTAGTTAAGTTAGCAGGGGGATATATGTAATTATCCTGACTTCTATGCATCACAAAATTCCGGCGTCGTAATCTAACATAAAGTAGAAAATATCCACCATGTGTAGAATAACCATCATGCACGGCGTAGACTCGGTCTCCAATATTAAATCAACCAAGTCATTTTCTTTAATCGTTCCATATTTGTCGTGTTAATTTGAGTTTTTTCTAAAACGCATCAACCCGTCACAAGTGTCTGATCGCTACAATTTTTGTTTTTTGGGACAACAAGATAGATTATCAGTTATAAAGGGGCTAGCAAGTGGCTGCAACGTACCCACGTAGTAGAGAATAATTTTATGAGACTTTTCTTTGTTCGCTACACTTGTGACCTACAAATGTATTCCATGACAAGTTAAATATGCAAACTCTTTCAAAAAGTTTGGAATTAAATTAATATGATAAACACTAAAAAAGTAATATCTTTTATTAAAATTACTAAACCAGACTTGCATATGATTTGTAAATAAAATAAGATGCTGACAAATGATCATCAAAAAATACATAAATTACATATATCTTCATGCTAACTTAATTAATTACATATATATCCAGTCCTAAAATATTAATTACATATATCACCTTTCTTAAACATAAATATTACATACTTTCACATTCAATTAAAATTAGCTTTGAAAATAGCTATTTTATCCTTTATTATAATAAAACTAAATACACATATTCATAGACTCCAATTAATAAAAAAAAGAGAAATGTCAAGACCTGGTTTTAACCTTGAACAGATGTAATTGCCTATCAATAGAAAAAAAATCTGAACGGCGATTCTAAAATCCGTTTCGGCGTGTAGTGAATAATTTCAGCGCTTTGGACCAATAATTATGGAAGCAATATCAATTAGGTTTCAGGTGGTAATTCTCTCGAATCATATCTCCGAATTCCTCTGCCTCTCGTTAATGAAATTCAGTTGGTGACGAACGGGGATGATTCGCCGTGGCCGTGGAGGCTGGCGGTAGCGGCGTTGAGTATGAAATTCATTTAGTGACGAACGAGGATAATTCGCCGCGGCCGCGGAAGCTTGGTGGTGGCGGCTTTGAGTATGAAGTTCAGTCAATGACGAACAGGGATGATTCACCGCAGCCGTGGAGGCTTGGTGATGGCGACGCTAGGCAGGGCCGGCCATGGCCCATGGCAGAGTGGTCGACGGCCATAAGCCCGACTACCCATTAGGGCCGAAAATTTTTTATAAAAAAATTATATGTATTTTTATGAAAAACTATGCGTATACTTAATGTTTAAACTCATTTGCATAACTAACTTGGTCTAGTGGTAAAGGGGGTATGACTTCCAACCAAAAGGTTGTGGGTTTTAGTCTCATTTGAGACATGTTTAAGCCTATTTTTATACATTAGTTTTTTTACACAACCCAAATCATAACCAAAGAAATCAAATTAAAAATTAAATTATTTAAACCTAACAAAATACTTTTTTTTTTATTTAAGGCCCAAAATATTTTTCACCTTCGGCGCAATTTTTTTTTTTAAATTCTCGGAGCCGGCCCTGACACTTGGTATGTAAATATGTAATTGTTCTCCGGCTGAACAATCAGTTTGGATGGCATATGTAAGTTTGTTTAAGAAAAGGCTAACTTGGTAATTTTATATCAAATGGGGATATATGTAATTAAGAGTTTAGGACCGGATATATATATAATTAGTTAAGTTAGCAGGGGGATATATGTAATTATCCTGACTTCTATGCATCACAAAATTCCGGCGTCGTAATCTAACATAAAGTAGAAAATATCCACCATGTGTAGAATAACCATCATGCACGGCGTAGACTCGGTCTCCAATATTAAATCAACCAAGTCATTTTCTTTAATCGTTCCATATTTGTCGTGTTAATTTGAGTTTTTTCTAAAACGCATCAACCCGTCACACGTGTCTGATCGCTACAATTTTTGTTTTTTGGGACAACAAGATAGATTATCAGTTATAAAGGGGCTAGCAAGTGGCTGCAACGTACCCACGTAGTAGAGAATAATTTTATGAGACTTTTCTTTGATCGCTAAACTTGTGACCTGCAAATGTATTCCATGACAAGTTAAATATGCAAACTCTTTCAAAAAGTTTGGAATTAAATTAATATGATAAACACTAAAAAAGTAATATCTTTTATTAAAATTACTAAACCAGACTTGCATATGATTTGTAAATAAAATAAGATGCTGACAAATGATCATCAAAAAATACATAAATTACATATATCCTCATGCTAACTTAATTAATTACATATATATCCAGTCCTAAAATATTAATTACATATATCACCTTTCTTAAACATAAATATTACATACTTTCACATTCAATTAAAATTAGCTTTGAAAATAGCTATTTTATCCTTTATTATAATAAAACTAAATACACATATTCATAGACTCCAATTAATAAAAAAAAGGGAAATTTCAAGACCTGGTTTTAACCTTGAACAGATGTAATTGCCTATCAATAGAAAAAAAATCTGAACGGCGATTCTAAAATCGGTTTCGGTGTGTACTGAATAATTTCAGCGCTTTGGACCAATAATTATGGAAGCAATATCAATTAGGTTTCAGGTGGTAATTCTCTCGAATCATATCTCCGAATTCCTCTGCCTCTCGTTAATGAAATTCAGTTGGTGACGAACGGGGATGATTCGTCGTGGCCGTGGAGGCTGGCGGTAGCGGCGTTGAGTATGAAATTCATTTAGTGACGAACGAGGATAATTCGCCGCGGCCGCGGAAGCTTGGTGGTGGCGGCTTTGAGTATGAAGTTCAGTCAATGATGAACAGGGATGATTCACCGCAGCCGTGGAGGCTTGGTGATGGCGACGCTAGGCAGGGCCGGCCATGGCCCATGGCAGAGTGGTCGACGGCCATAAGCCCGACTACCCATTAGGGCCGAAAATTTTTAAAAAAAAAATTATATGTATTTTTATGAAAAACTATGCGTATACTTAATGTTTAAACTCATTTGCATAACAACTAACTTGGTCTAGTGGTAAAGGGGTATGACTTCCAACCAAAAGGTTGTGGGTTTTAGTCTCATTTGAGACATGTTTAAGCCTATTTTTATACATTAGTTTTTTTACACAACCCAAATCATAACCAAAGAAATCAATTTAAAAATTAAATTATTTAAACCTAACAAAATACTTTTTTTTTACTTAAGGCCCAAAATATTTTTCACATTCGGCGCAATTTTATTTTTTCAATTCTCGGAGCCGGCCCTGACACTAGGTATGTAAATATGTAATTGTTCTCCTGCTGAACAATCAGTTTGGATGGCATATGTGAGTTTGTTTAAGAAAAGGCTAACTTGGTAATTTTATATCAAAGGGGATATATGTAATTAAGAGTTTAGGACCGGATATATATATAATTAGTTAAGTTAGCAGGGGGTATATGTAATTATCCTGACTTCTATGCATCACAAAATTCCGGCGTCGTAATCTAACATAAAGTAGAAAATATCCACCATGTGTAGAATAACCATCATGCACGGCGTAGACTCGGTCTCCAATATTTAATTATTTATGCGCACCATTATAAATATGTTCACATCTTTCCATCTCTGGTATCAATTGTTGTTCCAAACAAAATGAAATTGTTTAAGGCTTACCATTTTCTTATTTTCCTTTCATTAACAGCAGTATCGGTAGCTGATCCTAAGTATTCCAAGCCAGGCTGCAATGATACATGCGGGAGTATCAGGATTCCATACCCTTTTGGAATCGGAGCGAATTGTTCTGTCAATAAATGGTACATCATTGATTGCAACTCCTTGACACCATATCTATCTGCATTCAAGCACCTGGAAATCTTGAGCGTAAACTTGGAAGATCAAATAGTCACTGTTAACACTCCAAAGATCTCTGATTGCCAAGTCCCTGTTCGGAATACCAGTAGCATCGATCTTGGTGGGAGCCCTTTCCTATTTTCCAAATCACACAATAAATTTGTTGTTGAGGGGTGTGGTACTGCTGTCATGATGGACCATGGGAGTGCGCTCACAGGGTGTTCAACTTCTTGTCGTAATGACACTGTAAACGACAAAGACACCTGTCTTGGTGTCACTTGTTGCGAAACAATAATTCCTCATCATCTTAAATCATACAGCATCAATCTCACAGGAATGGAAAGACAAGGTGGGGATGGAACATGCAGGTCTGCTCTCTTGGTTGATAAGAATTCATCTGTTGCCAACTATACCTCTTTTATTCCGGTATCACTTCTGTGGACTCTATCAGACCTTGACAACGATCACGTAAATTGTTGTTCAAGTTATGGAAGTAAAGAAAGACTCAAAGTGGATATGGGTAATGGTACTACACTAGATACGTGGAAATGTTCCTCTTATAGACCTTTTGTAGGAACCTCTTATTTAGAGGGTGGATGCAATGGTATGTAATTCTATACATAGTATTAATTTACTCATTGATTCTTTTCCAGATTATAACATGGAACTTCCTCTTATTTGATGTGCAAATTTAGCTACCGAAGGGTGTGCAAGATGTGAAGGTGATCATGGTTACTGTGGCTATACCAGAATATATGACGTTGACGGCTTAGCCGGAAAATGGAACTTCACTTGTTTCCATTATGGCCGGAGAAGCTATAATGATGGTTTATTCTCGGCTGTTTTTTATTCTTTGGTTGCTGGTAATGTCTATTCTCCATAAGATCATACTTGTGATATATGAAGTTTTTTTTTAATAAAAGTGTTAAATAACATGCAACTTGATAAACAAATTTGGCTCTTTTCTCAAGTAGTATTAATATCATGTACCCGAACATAACAAAATAAAATAAAATTGTTTGAAAACATTTTATAAAAAAAAAGTAAAAAAATAAATTTAAAAAAAAGTATACTAAACTTTTTAATGCATGTAAAAAAATAAACAAACCTTTAATAAAATCTTAAAGAAATAAGTTAATAAAAACAATAATAGAAATATATAAAAAGACTGTAAAACAAAAATAAAAACTTAATAGTTTTTTATTTGATATTTTGAGAGAATTATAAAATAAAATAAGAGGAACTAACATGTGAATTACAAATGTTAAGGGAAATGAAAGTTCACAGAGGGTGCATGTTTAGCAAAGGAAGAGAGTACGTCTAGCCTGGCCCTTTAAGTACCCTCTTATACATTTGTTTCAATGAGATGGTTTGATTAATGATTAATTCATGTATATCCTTACAAACATATGAAGTATCATATATCTACCCACCAAAACTAAAATTATCAGTTGTGCCCACTTTGAATAACTACCTCTATTTTTTGTTATATGATTGATTTATACCCGGCATTTTTATTTTGATAGATGTTAACTGCATGTCTGAATCCATCCAGAGAACTGCCCAAAACTCATTTCCCATCTCTTTTCATTCCATCTTCGCGCCCCTTCCCTAACCCTAGGTGACTTCTCGCACTCATCATCTACATCTATAAAATCGATTTCCCTCCCCTAATGTCTTTGGCAAACCCAATTTGTTGGAGAATTCCGGATTTGTAACTCGAATTATTTGAGAGTAGTGTGCACTTTAGGATTAAAACTATTTGGTGGTTTTGCAAATAAATCAATCGGAAAAAAAATCAAATGAGACAAGAACTTTGTATGTGATTTTGCAATGAAAAAGAACCAGGGAGATGCGACCAAAACAATCAAATCTTATATCAGGATTAGGGTTTGGATACCGTCACAAGTAGTTATCCATTTAAAATTCGATTTAATCAAAAATCCGCCCATTTAACTTATGAGGTGTATGATAAAATCTGAAAATTCATGCAACTTTTATTATGCTGCCCCTGAACCCTGCGTGGGACTACTCCCTTCCTATGATGCACGGAAACGCCTAAGCATGTGGAGTCCCCGTCCCGGGGACGTGCTGGGGACGGATAAGCCGGTGAAACGCCACTGAAACGTTTCCTGACCGTTTCTGGAATTCGGGTACGGATTATTCGAAGTTTCAGAAACGTTTCCTAGGAAATTAAGAACCATAATTTTTTTATAGTTAGGCACAGAGAGTGATTGAGATGAAAAAAGAGAGTGAAATTAAGAACCATATTTTTTTATTCCTATCACCGGCGTAGTAGTGCTCACTGCTCAATAGTGGCAGCAGATGAAACAAAAGATGCAAAAGAAGGTGACCTAATATCAGTGACACGTTGGGCCTTTTTTTTAAATTAAGCCAAAGCCCAGTATTTAGCCCCAAGTTTTCACTTGGATCAAAGTAACAATAAAAAGTAAAAAATCAAAGGTATAGCCGACAACTCTACAAGCAGGAAAACAAACATAAGTTTCAAGTTAATAGTAAAACCTTTTAGAAGGGGTTGTAGACATTTAATTCTTTATTTAGTATTTAACTTACATTAAAAAAGTTGTTTTTTTTTATTTTATATCTAATTTATTTGTTTATCCTTGTAATTTATAACTCTTTTTTTTAAGATATAATTTATAACTCTTTAAATGCAAGGTAAATCTATTTGGATTTTGTTTAATATATTTGTATTTTTTTATATATTTTTTTGACGTACCCTTACCGTACCCGTATCTTGGATTTTTTATTTTTGCCGTTTCCCATACTCGTAACGTCTTCGTATCCTGGTCCCGTACCCGTTCCCGTGCTACTTAGCTCCCTTCCAGGTAACTATTTACATGTTGGACATTGGTTATGTGCCTAACGCTAGTTAATGCCGATAACGCATCTGGCATGTCACACCCCAACCTACGACGGAATATGTTGGGGCGCGAACCGTTGATTCACGGCTCACAAAACACTATCATACAATTTAAATGACAATATCTAAAATTACTTTATTGATTTCAAACAAATACGCATCATCTCAGACAATTACAAATGTAACCAAAACAAATAATGTAATATCAACTTGTCATTTATTTATAACCTAAAGCTCATTCTATATGATCTTCAACCTTCACTTAGAACCAAAGAACAACCTGCAATATGTGTACAAAATAGATATATTTGTCAACAGCACATGTTGATTAAGTAATCACTAAATTTGATGTAATGATATAATATAAATAAAATTAAGCAAACCAATCTTTGAGTATCAATGATTAAACCGTGAGCAAGTAATTGATGTCGTTTGGCCATTGCCTTACGAATTAGGCTTTGGCTACTAAGACGAAAGATATATAAATAATGGTGTCGGATGACCATTGCCTTGCGAATCGGGCTTTGACTACTAAGACGGCTTATGATCATACTTGCTGTGATATATTATGATGGACTTCTCCGATGCGATAAAATAAACAAGTAAGCAAATAAGCAAGTAACATTTAATCGTTCAGCACAACAAGTCATGATTTGCTAGTTTAAATAAAATAAATGAACTGAGATAATAATATGTTTAATATAATATGGTACGCATAAAATCCCCAACATGGTTTGAAAGTGATAAAATAGGGGAGTGATTACTCACCTTATTAATTGGTGAACTAAACAATAAAATATGAATAATAAACGAGTCCTGAGCCTTTAACACGCTGACTAATCCGACACGAACTGACCTGAAACTTTGTGGCATTAAACTAGAATTAAAAACGAGAACATAGTCGTTGTAATCAAATCAAACGGGTGTGTAAAACTTAAGTTATGAAATATTTAATGTTTAAGGGAGTTGGTACTGTTCAGAATCCAAACTTCGAATCGAGAGCCGGGTTCTGACCAGTACACTCAAAATTTTGAAACAGACATAAAAGTCTTCTGGCTCGAAAACTAATTCCAATTAAAAGATATAGTGATTAAAAAACCATTAAAATTGAATTTTACGAACCAAATGAATTCTGAAATTCAAAATCCTTTCTTGAATTCCAACTCAATTTCCTCCTGGAAAGTTTCAATTCAAATCCTTTGATAAAATCCAATTCTTTAAAAAAATAAAAGATAAATAAATATCCATGAACACCAAACTAGACTAGCTAGCTAATATATGTGGTAAATTAAAATACTAGATTGTTGGTTTAGCATCCCGAAAGTGAAACATTCTAATTATCAATTAGCCATTTTTTAGATCTGTTATGGAAGCCATTAGGAATTTAATATTGTCATACGGTATATGTAGTGGTAAGACCACTCCCATTGGGAATGAAAATTTTGTTCGGTCGGTTGTATTAGATTAAAAGAAAAACCAAAATTACAGTTTGAGTGCCAACTTGTTCGGTCTCGCAACTGTAGGTCGATTGGCCCACTCCATTCACTTTAGTTTTTCAATTTTCCTCTTTTAGATAAATTACCATATGTAAGAGACTTCTGATCAGACCAAGTGGTACCGGAAGGAGAGAACAAGAATCCTTGATCTATCTTAAAATTTTAGGCAACTTACTAACTGATGTTTGCTTTCGTATTGGTGTTCATTCAGGTGTTATCATAACCTCTGGGGTAGGTTTAATAGCTATCATATATACATCCTACAGACTAATCAAGAGAACAATAACCAAAAGACGAAGAAAAAGTATTTTTAAACGCATTAATGGTGGTCTATTGTTAAAGCAACAAGAAAATATTGACCCGTCTTTAGTTGACAAAACCATACTTTTCACATCACGTCAGTTGACAAAGGCTACTGATAACTTCAATGAGAACAGAATTCTGGGAAAAGGAGGCCAAGGTACAGTCTACAAAGGTATGCTAGCTGATGGAAGGATTGTGGCTATTAAGAAATCAAAGTTAATTGACGAAAGCCAATTAGAACAATTTATCAATGAAGTAGTCATTCTTTCACAAGTCAATCATAGGAATGTGGTCAAACTATTGGGGTGTTGCTTAGAGACAGAGGTCCCTTTGTTGGTTTCTGAGTTCATCCCAAATGGGACCTTGTATGATCGGATTCACGATGAGAGCCATGAGTTCCCACTATCTTTGAACATGAGGCTACAAATTGCTACAGAGGTTGCCCAAGCACTTGCTTACTTGCATTCGGCTACTTCTTTTCCAATATATCATAGGGACATAAAAACCACTAATATACTTTTGGATGATAAATATAGAGCCAAAATTTCTGATTTTGGAACTTCAAGGTTTGTGTCAGTTGATCAAACTCACTTGACTACCTTAGTCAAAGGTACATTAGGCTACTTAGATCCCGAGTATTTTCAGTCTAACCAATTCACTGATAAAAGTGATGTATATAGTTTTGGAGTTGTTATGGTTGAACTCTTAACAGGAGAGGTGCCAATTTCCTTAACTAGATTTGGTGAAAATAGAAGTTTGGTTGCACACTTTATGTTGGCTATGGAAGAAGGACGCGTGATGTCTATTTTTGAGTCACTGGTGATTAAAGAGGGTAGTAGGGGCGAGCTTCTTGTTTTAGCTAACCTTGCAATGCGATGCTTGAATCCAATTGGAAGAAATAGGCCAACTATGAAAGAAGTAGCTACAGAGTTGGAAATCATAAGAACATCGCACATTCCATATAAGGTTCATACCAATATCGAGCAAGTGATGCATAGTGAAGAAATCTCCATGCTATCATGCGGGGAATCGTCATCAACATTTTTGAGTTTCGATGATAGGATTACTCAATGATGCGAAAAGTCAGTCGGTCTTCATTTTACCTTAAATAAAAAGATGTTGTCATACAGACATATAGTGTAAAAGATGTAATAGAACATTATGTAATCATACTTCCATTTTCTTTAATGTGGATATATGTGAACTGTTTGAATCTGAGGCCTGAAACAGGCTTTATGAAGCTTGGTTATGGGATCATTCTTTCACACGTTAGAATAGGCATAAGTACTTATCAGTCCAAATCTGTGTTTCATTCTTTGGATAGTCGTTTTCTCGTTTGATTCCCGCTTAAGATGTTTTTTAGTCTTTCACATAAATAACTAGAAATATGTTGTTATATCCTAGTCTTAGTGTGTTAAATAGTTCATCATGTTAATGTAAATAGCCCGATTGGTTGATTATAATATGTTGTGTCTAAGATTAAGATGTTCATGGATTATAATATTTTTATGGGTTTACACTTTACAACAACCTTCGCCGGAATTAACCAGACAATTGAACGGAGATGTTAGCGGTGGCCTGAGAGTTGAATGAAGTGGTATTGGTGGTGTAATGTTTTGATTTTTAACTTGTAAATAAATACAAGGATATAATAATTCATGGTCACTTAACTAAAAAAAATATAACGCTCATAATGAGTATTTTAGTCATTTCACTCTCGTAATGGCCAATGGGAATATAATTCATTTTTGTTTTGTTTTGTGGAATCGTGAAATTGTGGTGATGAATTTGGAGGCGGAGGGGGGTTCAGGTTCAGGTTCAGGTTCAGGTTCAGGTTCTACGTCAACGCCCATAGCCTCCTCTAATATTGGTTTTCAGGTTTCATTCTTGTTATTCTTCATTCGTCTTTTGATCCGCCATTATTATTCATTCATTATAAGTGTTTCTGTTTTTGAAGTTGCTGAAGAAGCACGGTTGGAAAGAAGAAACTGGCCTTGGTATCTCGGAACAGGTCATTTAAAAACCTAACCCTAGTCTTCTGTTCATATTTGAATTTGGGGGTGTTTGCCTCTATCTGTTAAACCCTATAATTCTGTTTGCATTTGAATTTGGGATTAGTTGTTCAAAGTTTGTTGTTTTTAAGCATCCAAACAGCTGTAGGTGTTAGTTTATTTAAAAAAATGACATTTTAATTCCAGTGTAAGAATTTATAGAGATGTTTGTCTAGGTTTTATAGAACCAAGACAATTGTATTACTAGTTTAAGCGCGAGGTGCCTAAAAAATGAGGGCCAGAGATTAATAAACAAAGCGCATAGCATGAGCATACCATTTTTGGGGGTTTACAACATGTTTAGAGCGGGCGGCTATTTTGACTGGTTCCAGGCTATTTTTTGATGTTTCAGACCATTTTGCCTGGAATTTGCACATATTTGGCGGAATTTTCATGATTTGGTCAGAATCTCACTGGAATCTGACCAAAATCTGTCCGGAATCTTGCCTGATTGCCTTGGTGGCAGCAAGGTGCTTTTTATGCGCCTCACCTCACCTGAGTGCCTAGGCGCGCGCCCAAAGCGTTTTTGGGTATTACCTTTTCAGACCAAATAGCATCTCATTTCTTTCAGATGACAATTATGTTGAAATTTAGGAACCATTTCTTTTTATATTGAAATAGAAGGTAAACGGGCCAACAAGCTGCGCTGCTAGCCCTTTTTGGATAGCAAAAATTAGGTCCTCTAAAAATTGCATTCATGCATCTTGAGGCCATAACATTACTATGCATCTCATTTGACATTTAAAAGTCAGAATTTTGATATTTTTCATATGTAGGAGTAAAACTTATTTGTTCAAACAGGGCAGATTGGAGCCTGTGCAAACGTATGCAAAGAAAAACAAACGAGGGTTGGGAGCAGAGATAAAGGAACCACAGAACACAAGAGTCAAAAAGGACCTGCTTTCTACTTCTGATGATAAAGTAAGCTTGATAACTATGTGTGTGTTCTTGTTACCTGCATAATATTATTTTTGTTTTCGTGGGAAGATAATCAGGAAATAAGAATTACTCTACTGATTTAGATAATGGTATTCTGAATTTCTGATAAAGAAGGCAACTATTTCTGTGAAATAATTGAAATTTTAGTTATTTGTGATGTAAGTTGTTTTGAATAATCGCTTGTACTAAATTTTACCCAAATGCTTTATTGTAGGCATCTAAGAAAAGTAAAGCAAAATTGTCAAAGAAAATGAGGAAAGCTCAAGAACTTGAGAAGAAGTTACAGGAGAAAGAATTCGAGCGTGCATTCTTTAGGGAGTTTTGGCCGGAGAACGTCTGATGTAACATAGCATCTTGCTTGTGAGTACATTAAGCATGCGTGTATCAACAAATACTAGTAGTTGGGAATAGAATATTTGCATTGACTTTGACTTTTGAGTTGACTTTTCAGATTTTATAACATTTCAACTTTTTAAGTCAAATTTTCATGCAAAATCATCCTTTGCTAAGCAGTTAATGCTGAAAAATATCGTATGTCTGTCAACTACCGATATCTGAGATATCGGTTATCGCGTTAAGATATTGGTAATTTTAGTATCATGTAAAATTCATATAATATTGAAATTTAACATTAATAATTCAGTATATTCTTTTGCCATTAACAATTTAACCCTTTGCAACTTGAAACAATAACAATCGTAGCAAGCAGGAACTGATAAAGACTTAAAACACCAACACTGAACACTAAATGTTGATAATTAAGACTTAAAACACCAACACTTAACACTAAATGTTGATAATTAAGACTTAAAACACTGATATCGGGAATATCGGTCAATATCGCCGATATTATCGGTACCGATATTCTAACCATTTTGACTGATATTTTACCAAGGGACTGATATATCACCGATATATCGGCGATATCTACTGCATAGATCCTTTGTTGAACATTTACTGGATGGAAGATTTGTTATTTATAAAGTTTTAATTCCAAGCACAGTTTTAACAGATTGAAGGATATCAACTTCGTGTGCTGTTAAATATGTTCCAAGCACAGTTTTAACAGTTTTAACAAAACAATCTAATAAAAACTTGAATACAAATACAAATTCAAGTTTCTGGGATTTGGTCCCCCTACAAAGACGACACCAACAGCATGACTTGATCGATCAGCTCTCCTCTCTCTCGTTGTTATCTGTAAGAATCTCTTGTTTCCCCTCCTAATTTTCATTTCATTTTATTTAAGGATAGGATTCAAACGCTTGCTGCATCATTAACCTAATTCTTCAGGTTCTCTTCTTTCTTTAGATCGTGGTTCCGCATTTACACCTTTTGATTACGTCTGCCAGTATTCTTGCTCATCCTCAGTACTTTTATTTATCTATTTTTTCATTTGTGAATTGCATGCACAAATTATTAATTAAAACCTTGAGGAACCCACCCTAATTCATAAACAGGGTTGAATTCTAGAGAAATTGGGTGTCCAATTTATTGGAACCCTAATTGTTGTTATTCAAGTGTGACAGCTGGGCCTTGTAACTCCACTCGTAGCCCAAGTTATGTGATTTCTTTTTTTAAAGTTTGGATCTTTTTTGCTATGTTTCCCGCTGTCTAGCTGCCTAGACAAGAGCGTGCTGACTAGTAACTACTGAATCAGCTTTTCAGTATGTTCAGAGTTGTAGAACTTGCTAGGTGCTGCTAGACGGCCAGCGGGTTACTGACTACCGATTAATCGGATTGGGATTGTATATGTATTTTTCATACACACACACCTTTTTATATGTAAGATTTTGTAAGTAGACAGGTTTAACCAGAATTAGGGTTGATTAGGGCCGATTAGTGAATAATGTTGCCGATTACCAAAAAAATTAATCAGTGGATCACCAATTAGCGACTAGTTGCCAATTGATAATAATTTCCCAACACTAGTTATGTTTACTTTTAGATCTCACTCGTCGTTAAGCATGATTTAAATGATGTTTTTGATTTCATAAATGTAACCTTTATTTTTTTTGCCGTAATCAAATTTGAACAAAATGGATCCACAAGGGCACGGGCAGACCCCGGGTAACAACATCATGGGCAATGTAAGTCAGTTATCATATGCAACAAACCCGTATGATTCAACCCAAATAAGCAATTGCGGCAGGCCACCACTGGTACCACCAGGCAGTGCTGCCACTGCCCCGCCCACTGCCGCCCAATTAGCACAACAACGGTTGGCTTATCAGCAAATCCAACAAAACCAGCTGCATCAACTTCAGCAACAACTCCAGGTATTTTGGTCAAACCAGTATCGGGAAATTGAAAATGTCAATGATTTCAAGAACCACAGTCTTCCATTAGCAAGAATCAAGAAGATAATGAAAGCTGATGAAGATGTGAGAATGATATCAGCAGAAGCACCCATTGTGTTTGCTAGGGCTTGTGAAATGTTCATATTAGAGTTGACTTTACGCTCATGGAATCATACTGACGAGAATAAAAGGCGGACCCTACAGAAAAACGACATTGCTGCTGCAATTACAAGAACTGATATTTTTGACTTTTTGGTTGACATAGTCCCCTGAGAAGATCCTAAAGATGAAGCTGTGACATCTATGCCACCTGTCACTATGCCAGGTGGCGGGCCGTCAGACGCGTATCCTTACTATTACATGCCAACTCAGCAGTCGGGTCCGCCAGGGATGATGGGAAATAAGCCGATGCTGGATCCTGGTCTTTATGCCCAACAGCAGCCTCCGTCTTATATGGGTTCATCAATTTGGCCACCACCATCTCAGGAGTCTCAATCACCCTCGGATTCATAAATGCTTGTGTGTTATTCTTTTCAAAAAGTTCGCTCTTTTTCTTGATACTTAAAAGGTATGTGCTCTTTTTTAATCAAAAGTTTCAGTTAATATGCTAATGTTAATCTGATTATTATGATTTGAGTTATAATAATCAAGGGGTGATAGTTGATACCATAAATACCACCGTACTTTCTTATTTTTTTATGCATTAAGTTTTTTAGCCTGCTTTTGCTATATTAAGTCACTCAGCTTGTAGAAAGTACATGAAAAGGTCGCTAAATTAATTTTTGTGTCTCAACGTCTCTAAAGTTGTCTAAAATGCACTTACTTTTGAAGTATTTGTTAAATAATGACTTGTTAACTATTTGATTGGCTAAAATTAGATGATGTAATTTCGTTATAACAAAAATGTTCGGATGTTACTTTGTCAAATTTTGATCAATTTAAGAGTTAACAAGTCATTATATTTAAATAAAATCGCAAGTGTGTAGATTTTGGACAAGTTTAAGGACTTTGATATACAAAAATTAGTTTAACGACTTTTTCGTGTATTTTTACAAGTAAGAGAAGGGGGGGGGGGGGGGCTTTAATATATCAAAAGTGAGTTGAGAGGCTTTTTCATGAAAAATAAGAAAGTTTGTTTGTTTAGATATTTAACCCATTAATCTGTTTCATATGTTTGCATAAAGATATTCAGGTTTTGACTATTTAAGGGTTAATCAAGATGAAATAAAATTACATGTATACCCTTTTAACCTAATTTTAGAGATTTTGTAACTTTCATTTCATAAGGTAGCTATCTATTTTTTCACAAACATCGAATGATTATGACAACTTTAGCACAATCAAAAGCTATATCTCTGATTAATTAGTATCATAGTGGTGTGATTCATGTTGACTAATAGTCAAATCAGCTTTACTAAGTTGGTGTAAAGTCAACCGATGAAATTCTCATGGGACACCAAGAATGCTTGGTGTTAACGTTCTTTAAGCTTGACTTATAAAATAATTACATAAAGTTATCTTGTCAATTTTGTCAGATTCTGGAGATGATTTTGTTCGTGAGTCATGACCCGTAAACAGCTTTCAAGTGTTGGATCTCTCGTGTGAAGTCATGGTAAAAGAATTGTTTTCAAGTGGTTGATTGATTATATTGATTCTCTGTTAATAAGGAAATACATGCTGATTTCCCTAACATTTTTGGGTTGTTAGACAAAAGTTAAAATATTTTATGGTGCAAAAATTATCAAAATCTTTGTGAGTTGGTAAACCAGGATTTGCGGATAAAACATGCATTATAAGTCTGTTATCTAAACGGGTGTTGTCAAAACCCTAATTATCATGTATTATGATAGTTAATGACAAATAGACTCACAGCTTACTAGTAAGATGTAACTCGTTCATTGCAGGCTTAATTAATTTCAGCTCACATAAATTTACATGTTGAGTACGAGTGACAAGGCGCTTGAATAATATAGCGTATTCGGCAGTTGTATAATTCGATATTCTTATTTTATGTATAAAACATACAAAATAATCAAAAGAAAAGGAAAAAAAGTTAGTCAAACTTAGCGAGCCACATGCTTGAGTAGAGTGTTGGTCAAAATAGCCCAATCAGAATTTGTAATGGCAGAAATTAAAACACTTCCAAAACTTTTGAATGAAGAACAACTTAAAAGAATACTGATATACAGAGGTTTAATAGTAAACAACCAACGGTAATCAACTGGCGGAAACGAGATACATAATTCCACTACTCGTCAGGCGCTTCCAAACAGGGAATAGGATACGGACCAGACTCCAAAGAACACCTCCCTATTTGGCCAAAATAGGAATAGCAATGGAAATTAGAGTTTTCTCAAAGAGAAATATTTTATAATTTATCACTAAATGGAAATAACTTCGATCAGGTCTTGCCATACAAAAAGGAAACATAATACCTTTGTAATCACGGAAGCATTACTCAACATAAAACCAAATAAATGAGAAAATAAAATAGTGCAGTAATGGAAATAATGTGATAGTGGCCTGTAATAGTTAGGTGTTGACTTGGACCAAGGTGACCCATGAAGTCTGAACCGAATTCTCCGCTGGTCCGGATCCATTCAGATGGTTCTCCTCCTCAACGGCTAGTTTGCTTGAATTAGGGAACGTGGGTCTATCAAATACTCTCCCAACAATATTTTCTACAACTTAAAAAAAAATATGTACTTCTATCCTAATCCAAGTTCAAATCAAAGAGTAATGACAAAGAATCTTCAAACTCTCAACTTCATGAACATCGTTAACCGTGAATCGAAAGAGAGAAAATTAAGATCAAGATAAGATGTTGATACATAGTGTTGAGTTTATTCAGGAAAGGGGATTGTTCAAATCGCGTATCCAAAATATTATTGTGGACCGAATGAAAGCCGTTCACTTCAGTCGATGATGATTCAGATTGATCTTTCATAGCCATGTAGAAGTTCCATGATGATTCAGATTGATCTTTCATAGCCATTCTGAATGATAACGAAGGTGGTCATGAGATAGGCTTCTAACATGGCGGGGCTTGTATTGATCTATAAGAACCTCTTCGACCAGGGCACAAAAAAGTCTTTGCATTCAGCAGTGTTATGAATCACCTTCAGCTTTTCTTTGTGTCCAAACGAGCTCCCTTGGGATTAGTTATCTACATCAACAAACTCCAACCTATTATGATCACAAACTTACATGGTTAAAGTCAGATTTCATTTAATCCCAACAAGAAGTGCATGCATTCTGCCATTCTGGATGAGGACTGCCTTTCTTTGGTTACTTTCTAAACTTGCTAAATAAATTCAACTGCTCATGCAAACAATATGACATTGGATACAAGTGCAAATATATAGGAAAAATAAAGTGAAAAGTGCCACAAGAATGTGATACCTCCAAAATATTGCGATAAGAATTATACTTGGTATGAAATCAGGAAAGTAAGACCTGTTTGGGGTTAAGAAACAAAGCATAAGCGTCGAAAAGAGAAAGCATTTGCCCTGCAAAGGGGACATGGACAGTTATGATTCTTATTTTTGCTCTTCATCATCCACTTCTTGATGCATTCTTTATGATAACTATGATTGCATTCTAGTGTGCTGATCATATCTTCCGCATGGTATTCTTCATGGCAAAGCAACGGCGCCTCAAGGAGAAAATAAGACCAGTGGAAATTTATATAATAACAAATGTGGGAGGACTATGTATTAGCCATTTATGCATCCCACTTTGTACCATGTAATATTTTTTTATATATAATTTCATTTTTTTACTTTTAGTCCCTACACTTTTTCATAGTTTACAAATATGTCACAAAATATATTTTAGTTTTAGTCGTCAACAATTTCCACTTCCAACTTTGGTGCCCTACTCTTTTCATCTTTTACAATTTTTTGTTTAACGTTTATGTTTGAATTTAACGAGTTAACGCGATGCAACACATGTGTGTGGTTGAACATTTTTATGTCTATTTTCCCATTTAACAGCCCCATGCAACGCATAGATGTTAAGTTGACTTAGTTACTTTTTTCTATATTTTATGTTTCGGTCTAATTTTTGTGTGTTAACACGATGCAATGAGCGTGTGTGGTTCACCGTTTTTACGTCTACCTTTTGTTCAGTTTTCTTAATGGTTAACGTTAGTTGCTGGCTGCAGGAGAGGGGATGGCGAACGAAGATGGTGACGGTGGTAACATCATGCTTTTGAGCAGAGTGGATGTATAAATACAATGTTTTACACCTCCGCCGCAACGCGGGGTGTAAATACTAGTTTATATTATAATTAAAATACATCTCAAGCTACACTCATATAATCTACTGTAACAAAATTGTACAAAATCTCAAGCAGATGGTACAATATTCTGATGCGTTGTCAGATAATATGCAGGTGTATGTAGTTAGTGGCAGTCGGCATAACATGTGTTCCCTTTATGTGCCTCATCTATCCTTTTGTCTTCTCTCATGAAAGACACATTTCAAAAACTACATCTTCATCCAACTCTGCAACTGATCTCCATCACCAATGGCTTCATACATATGTTCATCCTTTGAACATTCGCCTCTCAATGGTGCCACACCAGCAAAAGCTTCAGAAACTGGCTACCCTCCCACCAGAAAAAGAAGGATTCCTTCACTTTACTCTCTTAATTGTTTGTTTAACGATGATTGCATCTCAACACCATAGCTTGAACTGTTTATTAACTGATTAAACAATACATTGCAGATGAGTTATGATCCTTTGAAAAATCTTTTTGGAATTTCCGCATAATTACAACCCAGGGATTAGATTATCCAAAAAAGCCCTATCCTTTTTTTTGGTTATTTTTGTTTTTTATATGGTGATGATGATTTTCTATACATTATACGGGGGAGCCTCTCATTGCATGTTTCTGCTCTCTTCTGCATTGCACAAGGGGTCAAACATGGGGAATCAAACGCAATAGGCCAAAGGGGCATAGCCCTTTTCTGGGGTTAAAAATTCACTAGAAAATTAATTTATGATTATGTCACAGATAATCATAAATATTAGGAAAATTAGAAATAAATAATCTCATCTTTTGTGTATTGGCCGATAATAATCCCACATTTAAAAATCGCTAGCAATGGTCCCACCTTTTAACTATTTTTGTCTCACTGGTCCTCCGTTAAAAAATACTTAACGTCGTTATGTTTTTTCCCGAGTTTCAAACCGATGCTTTAGGGCTTTTGATCGGAAGAACGATATGAGTCGACTGATGTAAAACTTATTTCGAAACGGTAATTCAAATGGCTTGATTTTTGTTAATTGGAAATTCAAGCACCCGAATTGAAACATTGTTTCGTCGTTTCGATCACCATTTCGAGATAAGTTTTACATCGGTCGACTCGTATCGTTCTTCCGATCAAAAGCCCTAAAACATCGGTTTGAAATTAGGGAAAAAATATAACGACGTTAAGTATTTTTTAACAGAAGACCAGTGAGACAAAAATAGTTAAAAGGTGGGACCATTGCTAGTGATTTTTAAAGAGGAGATTATTATCGACCAATACACAAAAGATGGGATTATTTATTTCCAATTTTCCTAAGTATTATTTTGGAGGCTTATTCATCAATTAAAATTTGAATTTTAACTGCCTTATGCAGTTATCCACATCTAACTGCTCCTGCAGGTATAGAAGACACTCCTTCTAACTGATCGACACCCTGGTTCATCTTCCTCACAAATTTCATACTAAATTCTTGTCTCAATTTAGAGTTTTATCCGATTAAAGTGTTTTGAAGAACCACCAAAATAATTTTTAATCTGAAAGTTATCATACGACTCTCTATATAATCCAGATTGCTGTATTAAAATCCCCAACACCATGGAGTATATTACTCTGGAAACAAATGATGATGGTGCCATTAAGCCTACATAATGATTCACCTAATTTTTCTTGAAGGGGGTTAAAAGCCTCTCAGAAGATTAGAGAAGGCATGTAATCTTTTCTTTTGCTTTTCTATTTTAGTTACTCCAAAAATTAGAGAGTGTATAAGCATGATTCAGTTTCAACTATTTGTTTTTTCTGGCTTTAGGTAAGTAAATATTGCCCAATATTTGAGAGAACCCCTTACTCGGATAGGAAGACAGAGACAATGGAGAATCACTGTACCAATATCTATTTGGGTGGATCCTCCAAGATGTCAAACATGTGCTAAAATGGAATTGAAGACCAAAAAAATGAAGTTTGCATTGGCTTTTGTTTTGGTTGTTTTTTTTTTCCTTTACGTATGTTTCCACTAAATGTTGAAGTTGTCTAGCTAAGATCTCTTTGTTGTATGGTCATGGTACCACTATATTGTCTTTTGTAGTACTAATTCTATAAAATAAAAATGTATGGTCTTTTTTTGAAGATATGACTTGATTAAATATAGTTGATAACATATTAGGGCTTGGTCAAGTGTTGTGTAAAATGCTTGACAAGTGTTTGACAAGGGTAGGTGTTTGGTTGTGACATCCTCGTTTTGAATTTTATTTAAATAAAATAATAGGAGTTTATTTATCACGTGTCATTAGTTAAAGTAATTTAATTCGATAAGTAGTAAAATGGTAGGATAAGATTAAAATGATTAATGGGCTTGAAGAGGATTTTGGGCCTAAAAGCCTTGGGCTTCGCCTATATAAATAGCCTAAAACCCTAATCCTCCTTATTTCATCACCTTCACCATCAGGCACCCACATACACATATACACCTCCTGTACACACACAAACCTATCTTCTTCTTCCTATTCCATCCAAGATCTTTAGAGAGCTAACAAAGATTGATTTCCTATTCAAGATCTAAGAAGGTTCAACTAGGATTCTAAGAGATTCAAGATCTAATTTAACCTATTCTTTAAGGTACGTATTAGGTTAAAGGTTCATCCTTCATTTCATCTTCATCTTCATCTTGTTCTTGTTTTATAATAATAGATGAACGAATGGACCTTGTAAGTTGGAAACAAAAAGAACCGAGCCAAACCGACATAAATGAACTCTAATTGAACCAAGTAAGAAAGTTGGATCTTGATCTAAATAATCAGACATAATATATATACGTATATAAATACGTTGGAATTTGACTCTAGTTAGAGTGGATTGGAATTCGACTCTAGTTGGAGTGGATTGGAATTCGACTCTAGTTGAAGTGGATTGGAATTCGACTCTAGATTGAGTGGATTGGAATTCGACTCTAGTTGGAGTGGATTGGAATTCGACTCTAGATGGAGTGGATTGGAATTTGACTCCTATGTGACTCGAATGGATTTGACTCCTATGTG
This sequence comes from Bidens hawaiensis, assembly GCF_021521415.1. NCBI lineage: Eukaryota > Viridiplantae > Streptophyta > Magnoliopsida > Asterales > Asteraceae > Bidens > Bidens hawaiensis. Next base: position 26,223 of record NW_027497320.1, on the reverse strand, counting down.
ACTCGAATGGATGGCTTTGACTCCTATGTGACTCGAATGGATTTGACTCCTATGTGATTCGAATAGATTTGACTCCTATGTGACTCGAGTGGGAATCCAAACGACTCCTATCTGACTGGAGTGGAATCTAAACGACTCCTACGTGACTCGAGTGGAATCCAAATGACTCCTATGTGACTCGAGTGGAACCTAAACGACTCCTATGTGACCCGAATGTACCTAAGTAAAACTTGAAACTCGATTCAAATATGAGAAACTAAACAAACCCGAACCCCGAGACCCGACTCGTTTAGAACCTATAACCGCCTCAAATAAATGAATATGAGTAGAATGTGAACCGAAACCGATAACCAACCCATGAAGGAACCGAAACCGGTAAGTTCGTTAAGAAAAGCCTAAACACGCGAGTTCGTTAACAAGTTGTTAATTTACAAAAGATATATATATATATATATATATATATAGAACTTAACCGAACTTGATTTAAATGTGAACTCGACTCGTTACTAGTTATAACCCGCGTGTTCGTAAAGACACTTAAACATATGAGTTTGTTAAAGAATCATAGTATGGAGGATAAGGTTTAATAAACTAATAAAGAAAGCTAAAGTACATTAAACTAACACGATCAGTTGGAGAAGGTTATATGTTCGGTTCGGTTAACTCAACAGTTAACCCCGTTAGTTTAAGAAAATAATAAACAAATATAGAGGATTAATATCTGTACGTTATTAACAGTTAGTCGAGCTCAGTTGAAGAAAGGCATTACGATTAAATCAGAAAGGAATCGTCTACAGGTGTCAAAGCATTTATATAGGTGGAGATTTGACGGTAGTACAAGCATATGCGAGGAGAATTGGTTATGACTGAATACATGTGAATGATCACCAAGAAGAGAGTTAATGTGTGGAGGTGTGTTATGTGTGGGTAAAAATCAAAATCATGTTAGGTTTCATTACAATTCTATGGTTTAAATATAATATCAAGTATACTAGTGCAAACCTATAGTAACGAGGGAATAGGGTATGTATTGGGACCTTGACTAAACCGGAATTGTTGGTATGTATGGTGGTTGTAGTTTAAAAATAGTTGTTGTTTGAAGTGTTGCTTGGGGGCAAGCAACGGTTAAGTGTGGGAATGTGATGAGTGAGTCGTCGAAAAGCCGTTAAGCAAGTTAAAAGATACAAATGCATTGGCTTAACCAACTTAATTTCATGGAATTATTTGACTATGGTTACTCATATATTTGCAGGTAGGAGGAGGTAGAGGATGAAATTACGAGAACGTGGGCGAAAACGGCGAAGAAAACAAAGTTGAAACGAGAAAGATATGAAGAAAATAAGAAAATGAACAAAAGCTCCACCGTGGCCCACGATCAACAACGTGGACCACGGTCAACCCAGCTCCAAAATGACAGTTTTCACCGTATCGTGGCCATTCTATTCACCGTGGATGGACCGTGGCCCACGGTCTGGACCGTGGACCACGGTCCGACTCGTAACTTCCGAGTTTGGGCCACTTTTTAGGCCGTTTTTGGTTGTCTTTTGAGATATCTTTCAACTGGAACGACCCTAGGGCGATTTGTGGAGTCCAAGACATTATTTTTGGTGATTCTAATAATTAGATTGAGTGTTTAATTCTTATGATGAAGACAATTGAAGCTATGATGATCCATCAAATCATGATTGGCTAACTCCATTGGTGTTTCTCTTGGATGTAAGGTTATTTACAAAATACTTTATGTTAACTGTTCTTGAACATTGGATTGATTGTCTAATTGTTTATGTTAGTATGATTATGATGTTCATGTGATTGTTTGTAAATTGTCCATATCGTTTAAACCTAATTGCAATCTATACGTTCTTGGTGTCGTTGACAATTGAGATTTAGTGGAAGGAATTAGGGTTAAACATATTGATTGATTACCAAGTAACAACCTCACATTCTAGGAATCCGAGTACTTAGTTCTTGATTAATCACAAACAATTGCATTTACACAAAACCGAGATATTATGGTTTATCCATTGAACTTTAACAAAAGTGTTGCTTAATGACCCGAACTCCAAGAGGAATACTTGCTTAATTGATTGTTTACAACTTATTTGCTAGTTTGTTTTTGTTCATAAAATCAAATTAAAAATCAACTTGAAGATTACTTTCTAGCATTTACTTTTATATTAGTTTAATTGCTAAGCTACTTGATTAACACATATTCCACAAACTCTTTGTGTTCGACACCCACTTACTGATATCTAATTAGTTGTATTTGGGTTTATTTTTTAGTGAGTCTTCGACCTCACGTCAGATACAAATGATAATGTGGTCCAGTTATGGATACTAGGGTGAGATGGTCCAGTTATGGATACAATGAATAGGTGGTCCAATTAGGGATACTAAGTACAGCAGCTATTAATTATGTGCGTAGATGTAGTACGATTGCTTGGCATGGTAATCTTAAATGCATAGATATGCGTTGTGTGAATGTATGGTCCAGCTATGGATACTAGTAGCATGGGTAAATGTTAGTGGATAGAGTAGAAAAAATGTAGGGAGCGAGTCCTATCAGATATTTGCATAGAATAATAATATGTACATTGATGTGAATGAATGATTGCATGTTCGTGCGTAGAGCCTTCGGGCCTCATGCATACGCAACAATTTAGGATGGCAAATCCCTTTTACTTGATATGGTTCGATTACGAGTAAGAATAGAAGGCTCGATTATGACCAAGTACGTACGGGACTAGTTATAGACTAATGTTACGTTGCGTATGAATAAAGAACGTGATTTAATTGTAATTCAAAATTTAATGAAAAGAAAGAAACGTTAGAACTCACTCAGCGTGTAGCTGACTTTTAGTATGCATGCAGGTATTATTGATGACGGGGCAAGCTTGAGGCGCGTAGGAGGCTATCCATATTGAAGAATAGATAGAGAAGAAAGTTGTTATCTAAAAGTTTTAAAGTTCCATTGCGATTTGTATAGACTTTCGCTGTAACAAACTATGTTTACCAGTAAATCCAACACTAAAGTGGGGCACCCGGGCTTGGGGCCTTACAAGTTGGCATCAGAGCAAAAGTTTGAGAGATTTAAGCATCCTTAACATGCTTAGACTCAAACAGAGAATGAGACCAAAGAAGCAAGACAATATGGATAGCTATATGCCACTCAAGCAAGCTTAATACGTGATTTACCCTACACATAAGAAAATCATATGAATTGTTATAGATAGGATTGCTTGCTTATATTTGAAATGTTTGCTTTTCTAACTGCTTTAAGTAGAACCAAGCACAAGTAGACTCACGAAGGGAAGTGTATAGGATATAGAGAGTAATGTGAGCAGCTAATCCCAGCTGGCCACTGTTATTACCTGCAGCCTTACTATCCTTGTACTAAATAGTTCCTCACGTGACGATGTTTGTGTTTTCCTTAAGGATTCAGATGGCTGGTGCTAAGGCTACTACTTGGAAAGGAGGGCGCACGGGACGCCGTGGTAGGCCCCGTATCAATCGAGTGCCCTCTGAGATTACTGAGCCTAGTGAAGACAGAAGCATGACCGTGCGTGAAGAAGAGTATCAGCTCGATCCTACTATTCAAGCTGCTATCACACAGGTAGTTGCTGCTGCAGTAAAGAATCTCCAACCAGACAAGTCTACTGAAATCCGTAACAAAACTGTCGAGAAAACTGGGGAAAGTGTTAAGAAGGATACTGAGAGTGAGATGGAGGCGTCAAGTGAGGTTCGATCTATGAAGGTGAACGAAGGAAAACGAGGCCGACGTGGTTGCAGCTACAGAACCTTTAAAGGTTGTGACCCACCTCAGTTGACTGGTATGGGTGATGCGATCGCTACCCTTTAGTGAAAAACCATGATGGATAAGGTTATCCGCATTAGCGAGTGCCGTCCCGATCAAGCTGTGGGCTTCGCTACACAGTCATTTGGTGATGAAGCTATGTTTTGGTGGGAAACTGTTGAACAAAGGAAGACCGCTGATGAAATTAAGGCTATGAGGTGGGAGGATCTGAGAGAGATGGTAATGAAGAAGTTTTGTGCTGATGATGAGGTTGAAAGAGCAGAGATGAAGTTTCTGAACTTGAAATCAGGAAAGATTACCCACCGTGAGTACACCACTGAGTTTAACCGAATGTCAAGACTTGTGCGCGAGATGCTGAATACTAAAGCTAAGAAAATCAAGTGTTATGTCAGGGGACTTCTGCAGAATGTCTGTACCTTAGTCTAAACCAGCAAAGCTGCCACATTCAACTCCGCCGTCGATCTAGCAGAGATGGTTTACGACGATCTGGTTGTGGATGCTGTGGAGGTGGAAGAGAAGAAAGAAAAGAAAGGAACCGCTCCCGCTAAACGGCTTATTGATAATGTGGATAATGTGGGAGAAAAGAAACATCGGATGGAGGGGAAAGAGGCATGCAAGGTTTGTGGCAAAATAAATATGGGAGAGTGCAAGGCTGGTTCGAACGCGTGCTACAGATGCGGGAAAGCAGGACATTTCTCCCGAGAATGCAAGAACAGCCACAAATGTTTCAATTGTGGAGCTGGTGGTCATGAGGCGAAGATATGTAAGAAGCCGAAGACAGGAAATGGAGGTACAAAGGATGCCTAGAGCTCATTGGTTACCTAATCACAGTAGAAGAGGGAGCATTCTAGAAGGATGAGTTATTTTGCTTAAGTTTTATGTTATGTATGGCTTAAAAGATTTCATGCTTACTGGTTAAATTTAAAATTTAGGCTTATGTTTGAATGAGATGATTATGGAATGAATTATGATATGAATGGATCTTTGTGAACGGCAGTCATGTGATACGTGACCTTAGAATCTAAAGTAAATGGTAGTGTTAGAATAATATAATACAATGACTCTTAAAGAGACGAGACGAGACTTGTTAAGTTAGGACAAGAAGCATATCATCGAGGGATTCATGGGCAAGGTACCTTGAACAGCTAACACTCATGAACACCACTCGGTTACTGCAAGTTCGAGGGTAAGAAGGATAAACCGGTAAGCTAGAGAGCTAGGATGGTTCAAGAAAAGGAGTGAATGCAAGGAGCGTTCGTTTTTACAAGGATTAAGCAGGTTTCAGGGACGAAACCCTTTTAAGGAGGGAAGACTTGTGATATCCTTGTTTTGAAATTTATTTAAATAAAATAATAGGAGTTTATTTTATCGCGTGTCATTAGTTAAAGTGATTTAATTCGATAAGTAGTAAAATGGTAGGATAAGATTAAAATGATTAATGGGCTTGAAAAGGATTTCAGGCCTAAAAGCCTTGGGCTTCGCCTATATAAATAGCCTAAAACCCTAATCCTCCTTATTTCATTACCTTCACCATCAGGCAACCACACACTCACATACACACCTCCTATACAAACACAAACCTATCTTCTTTCTCCTATTCCATCCAAGATCTTTAGAGAGCTAACAAAGATTGATTTCCTATTCAAGATCTAAGAAGGTTCAACTAGGATTCTAAGATATTCTAGATCTAATCTAACCTAATCTTTAAGGTACGTATTAGGTTAAAGGTTCATCCTTCATTTCATCTTCATCTTGTTCTTGTTTTATAATAATAGATGAACGAAAGGACCTTTTAAGTTGGAAACAAAACGAACGAGCCAAACCGACATAAATGATCTCTAATTGAACCAATAAAGAAAGTTGGATCTCGATCTAAATAATCGGACATAATATATATACGTGTATAAATAAGTTGGAATTTGACTCTAGTTAGAGTGGATTGGAATTTGACTCTAGTTAGAGTGGATTGGAATTTGACTCTAGATGGAGTGGATTGGAATTCGACTCTAGTTGGAGTGGATTGGAATTCGACTCTAGAAGGAGTGGATTGGAATTTGATGTAACACCCCGGCTAAAGCGGAAACGCCTGAGTGTGACGTACAGATTGCTCAAACACACGTGACACTATTAGGTGACCATAATAACATTATTTCATTTAAATCTTCATGTAACACAAGTTTATCAAATAATACAAGTTGTAACAAATAAATAAACAAAATAATAAGGTTTCTGTGAATATCCTATAAGCATGCTATGTGTCTTCTAACTTTCATCCTTGTACCTCTACACCTGTAACATATGTATAAAATAAAAGTCAGCTATAAATATAGCTGGTGAGTTTTCACAGTTTAAATACGTACATAAAAACAATACAATTCATAGACATGTGATAAACGAGCAAGTAAGCACTTTCCAGTTGGTAACAACCAACGTACTTGGGTAATCGCGCAAGTAAGGTCCTTTCCAATTGGTAACAACCAACGTACTTGGATAATGAGGCCCTTTTCCACTCGATGCAAATGGACCGGAGTGCAAAGGGAGGCGTATGATCATACTTAATGAGGCTTCCCAATCTTGCAAGTAATATTCGTGCAAGTAATACAAGTAGCACACAAGTTCATATACGAATTGTAGTTTTGTTATAGAAGTAACAATACTTGAATTTTAATACGGATACATACGCTACCCCAAAACAATAAAACATTAAAAAGGAGTGGTGAAAAACTCACCTCGAATTGAGATGTTATTGATAACCGAAGCGTCTAAAAGATTGTAAATGGAGAACGAGCTGAAAGCGTCACGAAAGCCGAATTAATCGATCCGCACTAGCTAAGATAAATAAATACGAGCCTCAATCGGTAATCTAACGGGGTTATATATTGAATAATCTTATATTGAGAAAGTTAAAAAATCATTTGACTAGTTTTATAGATTTTGATTATTATATTAATATTTATGTTTTTAACGGAAACGCGATTAATAATTTAATATTATTAGTTATTGACGAAGACGCAAAGTTAATAATGTTCGGGATTCTTGAATTAGTAATTACAAGTTGGAAAATACTTATCATTTTAACGAAATGAATTTTAAATGATTTAAAGTTACAATATAAGTTATATAACAATTTTTAATTAACGTTTTACGAAGGTGGGAGTTCGGTTTTTAAGCGAAAAATAGTGAGATATATTTTATACTTAATTTATATAGTTTTTATTTAATTTAAACTGATTTTTATAAATTATTTATGATTTTAAAAAGATTTATAAGGTTTAATATATATAATAATAATAAAACAGTTTAATTAAAAAAAAGGCTTTACCCGGGTTTCGAACCCGGGTCTGATTGTTGAAAGCGAAGTGAAGTAACCAGATGAGATAACTTACATATTTGTTTAAGGTTTGATTTCTATTAATTATAAAAACTAACAGTTTTAATCAAATTGTTTTAATATAACAAAAAGGCTGACCCGGGGTTTCGAACCCGGGTCTGGCCGTATGCACACGAAGGCTCTAACCACTGGACCAAGATAGCATTCAGTTTATATTGCGAAATCGATTATATATAAATAAGCATTCTGGATCATCTTCATTATTCAAAAACCCTAGATTATCAATTCTCTTAATTGGGTCCATGAACGTTTAATTTAGGTTAGGGCTTTGATTTCATTGATGTTTGCGAATTTAAACCATATAACAATTACCTTAGGTGTTGCTGGAATGTATGAGAACGAGAGACGGCCGGAGACGAACTGATAGTTCTTGATTACGGCTTCTATGCATGAATTTTATGTTAATTGGTATTGGGTGTGAGTTTGTCTGTGAAGGAGTGATCTATTTATACTGCAAATTGAGTCCATAACATGTTAATTGGATTAATTTGATTGAGCGTGTTATCCAGCGATAGTTACGGGATTTACTGACGATATCCGGCAGTTATAAGATAATTATTATGTTGATTTGGGCATTAGTCAAGGGTCTTTGGTCTTCATACGAATTAATTGAGTCAACGAGTGAGATTGGCGGGTTATTTGAGGGTTGCCGGCGACGTTTCCGGCGGCCGGAAACACCATCGGAAAAACGGGTGTTTGGGAGGGGCTGGGTTGGGTGATGTTTACTAAATTATACAATTTTCATTTCTGACCCTTTAAGTTTCAAATGATATTAAAACTGAAATTGAATTATATTTACGATTTAAACTCGAACTTTGTTATTGTTTTAAGACTAGGAAATTTGAAAGGTAATTTACAACTTTCATCCGAACTTTAAAAAGAATTTAAGATACTTGGATATTGTTTGTATTACTCCCAAATTGTTTGCAATATATTTAAACTTTAACTCTTTAAAATTTAAATCCCGGGGTTTTCGTGAATTTAAATAAAGCGAATAGAATACTAACGAACGATAAACCTAAATAATCAAGAATGTATATAAAAGATGAACTACGAACAAGAATACCTTGAATCGATGAAATTAGTCAGTCTAACGAATATAAACAAGTGAACAAGAAACGAAACTTGAGATATATGTCTTTTATAGATATAATTAAAACCGAAAACTCAAAATGGGTCGGATTTTCGGGTTTGAAAAGTAACGAATGTTACATTTGACTCCTATGTGACTCGAATGGATTTGACTCCTATGTGACTCGAATGGATTTGACTCCTATGTGACTCGAACAGATTTGACTCCTATGTGACTTGAGTGGAATCCAAACGACTCCTATGTGACTAGAGTGGAATCTAAACGACTCCTACGTGACTCGAGTGGAATCCAAATGACTCCTGTGTGACTCGAGTGGAACCTAAACGACTCCTATGTGACCCGAATGTACCTAAGTAAAACTTGAAACTCGATTCAAATATGAGAAACTAAACGAACCCGAACCCCGAGACCCGACTCGTTTAGAACCTATAACCGCCTCAAATAAATGAATATGAGTAGAATGTGAACCAAAACCGAGAACCAACCCATGAAGGAACCGAAACCCAAAATTTCGTTAAGAAAAGCCTAAACACACAAGTTCGTTAACAAGTTGTTAATTTACAAAAGATATATATATATATATACACACATACATGAGAACTTAACCGAACTTGATTTAAATGCGAACCCGACTTGTTACTAGTTATAACCCGCATGTTCTTAAAGACACTTAAACATATGAGTTCGTTAAAGAATCATAGTATGGAGGATAAGGTTTAATAAACTAATAAAGATAGCTAAAGTACATTAAACTAACATGATCGGTTGTAGAAGGTTATATGTTCGGTTCGGTTAACTTAACAGTTAACCCCGTTAGTTTAAGAAAATAATAAACAAATGTAGAGGATTAATATGTATACATTAATAACAGTTAGCCGAGCTCAGTTGAAGAAAGGCATTACGATTAAATCAGAAAGGAATCGTCTACAGGTGAGTTCTAGCCCCCCCCCCCTTTTCCTTAAACATTTTGGGGCTGTGTGCATACTCAAAAAGAAGATAAAAGACGAACGAGATATGTTTTAAGAGCGAAAGAAAATGTGTAGATTAGTAATAAAACTATTTAACTACTAATGATAAGAATGTATTAAGGACGTGAGTAAGTCATGATGTGGGCATCAGGGGGATCGTAGTACCTTGTACCTGTCCACATCACGAGGGCTCGTAAGTAGTATGCAAACACGTACGTGATAGACAAATGCTTTAGTTATGGAAACAATAGAGTGTTATGGACGGGAAAGCACATGCACGAGTACAGTAAAGGACTAAAAGCCTATACTGTGTTCGGGTATGTGTTGTGATAGTAATGTGGTCTAGTTACAGATACAATGAATTGATTGATTAGAATAATATGTATAAGATGGTCCAGTTATAGATACAATGGTAGGATGGTCCAGTTATGGATACAATGGTAGGATGGTCCAGTTATGGATACGAAGAATAATATGGTCCAGTTATGGATACAAAGAATAATATGGTCCAGTTATGGATACAAACGATAATGTGGTCCAGTTATGGATACTAGGGTGAGACGGTCCATTTATGGATACAATGAATAGGTGGTCCAATTAGGGATACTAAGTACAGCAGCTATTAATTATGTGCATAGATGTAGTACGATTGCTTGGCATGATAATTTTAAATGCATAGATATGCGTTGTGTGAATGTATGGTCCAGCTATGGATACTAGTAGCATGGGTAAATGTTAGTGGATTGTAACGATTCCGGCAAATTCAGGTATACCCTAGCCGGAATATACCATTTATGTGTTATTTAATACTGAATATATAAATTATAATGTGTTTATACGAGTATATAAGATTCACAAGTATGAATTATACTCGAATGTACAGCTAGTCGTATTGGAATTACGATTAACCGATGAACGATTATTGAAACCCGATCGAATCGGGGATTACATTATAGACGAAATATATGATGTTTAGTAAGGTTTACGAAGTATTAAGGCTACGGGATAAGTGAATTATAGCACAGAAAAATGATTTCGATTTATTGGTACGTCGGTACAATAAACGAAACCTTTAACATCAAACCAAGCAAGAGAAGATCGATCAAGCCGAAAAAGATGCACAATGACCGACAATATGATGTGTTGAGTCAATAAATGTCATGGTTTAAGTTTTTAAAGTTTTTAAATCGGTTTTATATAAATTTTATTTTTAAGCCGAAAAACGACCGTTTTAGCCTCGTTTTAAGCCGAATTAAGTGTTTAACCGAAAAACGAACTGAACCAGATTATCCACAACATTATCCGGATTACACAATCCAAATGTGTGGCCAAGGTTTGAGATGTGGGCCCCACCCCACACCATACATGGACCGATCGGTCCATATGGTGCACACACACATATCATTTTCTTTTTTTAACACTTCAACTCCACATTTCTCTCAACATTCTTCAACATTCATCCAAAAACCCAAGTTTTTAAGCAAGAATCATAAGGTATAAACATGTTATTATGATTTAATCTTGGTTTTTAATTCCAAAATCTTGAGAAAATGAGGTTTCAAGTGAAAAATGGGTGAAAACCCGAGATGAAACCGATTCTTGCATGATCAAGTGATGTATACAAGTTATACAAGGGATCTTGGTCCAAGAAAGGAGTTAAAAGAGTCAAAAACGAATTTTTACGGTTAAAATCTTTGTTTTGATGTCTTAACCGAAACCATGAAAGGAATGGCTTGATTGTGGGTATAACTTGCTTGGTGTGGTGTTATTGTGCTTGTAGGTGTTATATCTAGTTGCTAGCAAAGGCTAGAAAGCAAGATCTTTGCGATCTAAAGCTAGAAACACAAGGTAGTTCGGTTTTTCGTATGATTTGTGTGATTTGGACAGATTGTGGTAGACTTAGAGTTGGGTCATGAAATTTCACAGAGATGATCTACACATGAAAATATGAGATCTGTGAAATTTTGGTAATTTTTGGCTAAAGGATGAATATTTGGTGAATTTAATGCTCGGTTTTGGCTAAAAATGGTGAAAAATAGCTAAACATCATGAAAAATTCTGGAAAAATTCAGATAAGCTTTTTATAACATATAAAAGTTACACACAAAATTTCAGGTCCATTGGAGAAGTCTAAGTAGGATTTTTGGTAAAACGAGATCTAGGGTTTTCTAGCTCGGTTTTGGTGAAAATGACATGAAAAATGAGTTTTTGGTTCTGTAAAAATTACTGGGAACTATGTGGATGGCAGGAGTCATCCCAGAAAAATTTAGGATTTTTCTAAGGTCGTTTGGTATTTTCGACATATTTGGTGTTTAAATGACGTTTTAAAATAGATAAATAAATGTTAAATATAAAAATTAATTCTGGAAATATTTTTATAAAATTCCTTACTGTCAAAAACTGATTTGTGCAAAATTTCAAGATCCGAGACTAAACGGATAATTATTTGTGCTAAACAGAACATAAAAACAAACTTTTAAAGCTTAAAACGCGTAAACCGGCAAAGTTCGTCTAAGCGAGCTGACTGGTGTATAAAAACCCTAAAAATGGACTATTTTCATGAAACTAAGTTAATCAAGTAAAAATAAATCATCCGAAAGTAATTCGGATGATTTGGGTAATTTTACCCGATTTAGCAGTTTCCGGTATACTAAAGACGGAAACGGGCCCCGCGGCCAAACGGGGTGTCTAAACCGAGCTCTAATTTCACCACTTTAATTAAAATATCAGTAACAACTATTTTCGGGTCGTATGTGACCAAACTCATTTTTTGAAAACATAAAGACGGTTAACCGTGCTAGGCACGCAAAACGAGAAAACAAACTAATGGTAATTTTGACTAAAGAACTCTAAGTGATATCACAATCTAAGTCCTGAGAAGTGTTTCGGGGTTAACATTGTCCCCGGATCGTGTACAGTACTGGGCTAACAGTGTCCCCAGACGTACCGGTTAACACGAATTTAAGTTATATTAATAGATATTGTGTAGTAACGACTTAGGGATCGTATTACAGATCCGGACCGGTAGCTGTGCACAGTATTACATCTTTGCTCACAAAAAGGTGAGTTTTCACGAGCCCCTTTTTACTGAACTGATTTAAATATTTTCCCGGGGCGGAAAGCATGTTTTTATCAAAGTGTTTAAGTACATGCCGATCGCATGGAAATGAATGTATTTATATAATGTTTGTTGTACGGGAATCGTACGGTAATGTATTAAGATGGTAATTGTCTGAGTCGCTAATATTGTAAGGCCCGAAACAGTGTTCTGTGTTAACAGTGTCCCCAGAGGTTATTAAATGTATTTCTGGGTTAACAGTGTCCCCAGAGGTTATTAAATGTATTTCTGGGTTAACAGTGTCCCCAGAGGTTATTAAATGTATTTCTGGGTTAACAGTGTCCCCGGGGGTTATTAAATGTATTTCTGGGTTAACAGTGTCCCCAGAGGTTATTAAATGTGTTTCTGGGTTAACAGAGTTTTCACTTGCAGGCTCAGCATAATTACATCATTAATTTATGATTATTAAAATGATTTGTCATGGTTTATTTAAATTAGTGAAACTCACCAACTATTCGTAGTTGACCCGTTTTCTTTACATGCTTTCTAGGTACACCCAAATTGGAATGAGTGATTCGTGCTTGATGATGTGTGCTATTTTGTGGAAGCTTAAGGGTCTATATTTTGTATTAAACATGTTAACATACTATTGGTAAAACTTATGTGATAACGCCTAGTCGGTAACGAAACTCGGAACAATGTAATACGTCTAAATTATTGTAGTGGTGTTTTCTTTATAAGCAATGCTGTTGATATCAGATGTGTCTGTTGCATCCCGTTTACGTTTCCGCTGCGGTTACGGGGTGTTACAGAACTTGGTATCAGAGCCATTGGTTATAAAGAATTAGGATGTCTTTAAAAGATACCTAAAATATAACCAGTAGCTCAAGTGTTATAGGATCTGAATATCAACTAATAATTTATTGTGACAAGGTCTGGATGAACTTGGATGGACAAGTGAGTTATTATGGTCCGGAACATAATAACAGACTTGTCCGCACGAGGGAATTCAGGGGAAGTCACGGGGGACTTTAATAGGTAAAATTGGCAACATATGTGCAAATATATGATAATATAGTTATGTGGTCAAGTTGTATAAGTAAGTGCATATTAATTTGATTATGATTTACAATATGGAAAGAACTACATGTTTGTTAACTTGTGTGCAGGAAAGAATGTCGAGAACTCCTAGTTTGTCGGTGGAGGAGGATCCGGAGGAAGTCAGCTCCGGGAACTCTGGGAGCATACGCGTATCATCCAGCTCTGAGCCTAGCGAGGCTAGTCGTAGGAGCTCTGGCCAGTCCTCCCCAGTCAGGATTGCCAGATCCCCTACCCCGCCCGCACCACAGGCCATCCCTGTCCCGCCCGGATTCGGACCCCGCCTCACGGCGCGGATCAGTGTCCCACATGTCCCACCTACCTCGCCCCCACCCAGACCTGCTACCCGGAGGGGCGAGTCCTCCCGCTCCCAGCCCGAGCCTGTGACTCCACCCGTGTGGGGCCTCCCTAGGCAGGAAAGGGATGCGGCGGCATGGCTGCGAGTGCTCACCGAGCAGGTGAATGAGCACTCCGCCGCCTTGACAGTGGGAGTACAGAGGCGGATGTACTTGGGGGACTGCATACTGGACCACCAGTATGCGATTTCGCAGCTGAAGAGGGAGTGCTCATACTCCCAGTGGATGATCGGCCGGATGGAGACGCGGATCCGGGTTATGCTGGCTGTGATGGTGGTGTTGGTGGCTGTTTTGGTGGGGTTGGTATACCACCGTGTTTAGTTGTGTTAGGATGGGAGTAGACAGGGACCGCTTTTTGATACTCTGTGTAAGCAGTTAGTGGTGATGCTAACATAGAGTGAATCTTGGGTAGTTATAATTCAACCACTGGCCCTTAGGGGGTCTCTTTTGGGGTATATCGTTATAGATACTTTTGGGTATCATTCAAGCACTGACCCATTGTGGGTTATGTCGAGATGATGCCGACATAGGCCCCATGTAGGAAAACTTAACTTATGTAATGATGATAGGAAAAATATGTGAACTGACATGGATGTAATATGTACTAATGTTTGATAATGAATGGAATGTTTGTTGTTTTTTATGATTGAAACTTGTATTACTTATATGTATTTTCTGATGATGTGTAGAATGGCACCAAAACGATCAGCTCAAATGTCGGAAGTAGATGTGAGCCGTTTGATTGCTCAACAGTTGGAGGCGGCGATACCGGATATAGTATCGCGCATCGCCGCCAGTATTAATAATTCGACCAATCCAACCCCTCCGAGCAATCAAACGACCACTAATAATGACGGGGAACAAAATGTTAATCCTCCACAGAATGATAACACGATTCCGAGTAATGACGCACCGCCTAGAGTGGTCGTTACGGACAGTAATGGCCCTATACCAACTGTAGAGACGAACCGTACTGAACCGATTCCTGCATCCAGGGGATGTTCGATCAAAGACTTTATGTTGTGCAAACCTCTAGAGTTTAGCGGGTCTGAAGGACCAAATGGGTTGGTTAAGTGGATCGAGAAAATAGAATCAGTTGTGAACATCAGCAACTGCCCCGAGGACTGTGTTGTAAAGTACGCCACCTGCACATTCACGGACCATGCCTTGACATGTTGGAACACGATAGTGCAGACCCGGGGTCAGGCGGCGACAAACCGCATGACCTGGACAGAGCTTAAGGCTCTTGTACTGGAACATTTCTGCCCGAAAAATGAATTGCAGAAATTAGAAAATGAATTGTGGAACCTGGAGATGCAGGGGGCAGACCATTTGGGTTATACGAACCGGTTTAATGAGTTGTCGCGATTGGTACCATGGTTGGTCACCCCAGAGTCGAAGAGGGTTGAGCGTTATATTTGGGGGCTAACTCCAGTTGTAAGGAGTATAGTCAATTCTGGGGGACACCAGACGTATGAGGGTGCGGTGACGCGAGCTGGTATCGTCACGTATGATTTCGTAAGGAGCAGGTCACTGAAGGTGGCGGGAGAATCCGCCGGGGGAAAGCTGGGTACACATGACCATAGGATTCAGGAAAAGCAGCAAGGTAAACGTGCTAGGCCCGCTGCCCAGAACTACGCCATGACTAGTTCGGGCGGAAGGCAAGAACCGCAGACAAGGACGTTTCCCAGGTGTGGAAAATGCGGTTACCAACATGGAGGCGAGTGCAGGGTGGTAGTGTGCCATCGGTGCGGCAGGGAAGGGCACTCCGCACCGAGATGTAGGACAAACCTGAACAACCTGAACCGACAACCGCAACCTATCCGTGCGCAGCCATTTAAGACCCAACCAGCCCAACAACAAAACCCCTAAGGAAACAAATGGTGACCACCAGCCGTGCTTGCTATGAATGCGGCAGCACGGATCACTTCAAAAGACACTGTCCGAAACTGAACCAGGGAGGAAACGGGAGGCAACCCACGGGTCAGGCATCGTCGTCCAATCCGGCGCGAGGCCGAGCATTTGTGATGGGGGCGAACGAAGCACGCCAGGACCCCAGCGTAGTGACAGGTACATTCCTCGTCTCTGATCATTACGCTTCTGTATTATTTGATACAGGCGCCGATAGAAGTTTTGTTTCTGTTAAATTCCTATCGATTGCAAACCTTCCAATTAGTGAAACCATAGAACCTTACACCGTAGAAGTCGCTAACGGTAAAACCATGATAGTTAATCAGATAATTCGGAATTGCCCTTTTATTCTGAACGAACAATCCTTTCTGATTGACTTGTTACCGGTAGAATTGGGTAGTTTCGACGTGATAGTGGGAATGGATTGGTTAGCACGTAACAAGGTAGAAATAAACTGTGAAAAGAAAATCGTCAAGTTCCGGGTGTCGGATGACGAAGAGGTATTAGTGCAGGGTGAGAAGTCGGGCAATATGATACCGTTTATATCCCACCTCAAGGTGTTAAAATATATACGCCAGGGATGCGTGGCATACCTAGCGAGCCTGACGGCCACGGATCCTGAGGAAAAACGGGTGGACGATATCCCAGTGGTACGCGAATTTCCACAAGTTTTCCCAGAGGAACTTCCTGGATTACCTCCAACCCGACAGGTCGAATTCAGAATCGATCTATTACCTCAAGCTGGCCCTGTTGCTAAGGCACCCTACCGACTTGCACCATCAGAGATGCAAGAATTATCCAACCAGTTGCAAGAATTGTTGGATAAAGGATTTATACGTCCTAGTTATTCCCCGTGGGGTGCACCGGTACTATTCGTGAAAAAGAAGGACGGAAGCCTTAGAATGTGCATTGATTACAGGGAGCTGAACAAGTTGACAATCAAAAATAGGTATCCTCTCCCCCGAATTGATGACCTGTTCGACCAACTGCAAGGTGCGAGCTATTTCTCAAAAATTGATCATAGATCGGGATACCATCAGGTTAGAATTCAGGAGGAGGATATCCCAAAAACCGCATTCCGGACTCGCTACGGCCATTACGAGTTCTTAGTTATGCCTTTCGGGCTAACAAATGCGCCAGCAGTGTTCATGGATCTCATGAATCGAGTCTGTAAACACTACCTCGATAAATTCGTCATCGTGTTTATTGACGATATTTTGATATACTCGAAGAGTAAAGAAGAGCACGAGCAACACTTAAGATTAATTTTAGAGCTTCTAAATCAGGAGAAGTTGTATGCAAAATTCTCCAAGTGTAACTTCTGGTTACAAGAAGTGCAATTCCTTGGTCACGTTATAAACCATCAAGGAATACACGTTGATCCAAGTAAGGTTGAAGCAGTTAAGAATTGGCAAGCGCCTAAATCGCCAAAGGAAATCCGCCAATTCTTAGGCTTAGCTGGATATTATCGTCGATTTATAGAGAAATTTTCCAGCATCGCCCAACCTTTAACCCTTCTGACCCAAAAAGATCGAAAGTATGAATGGGGTGAAGAGCAGGAAACGGCGTTTCAAACGCTAAAACAAAGACTGTGCCAAGCGCCGATCTTAAGTCTCCCCGACGGAGACGACGGTTTTGTCGTGTATTGTGACGCATCCCGGAGAGGGTTAGGATGCGTGTTGATGCAAAATAATAAGGTTATAGCCTATGCTTCTCGACAGTTAAAAATACACGAGAAAAATTACACTACTCATGACTTAGAACTAGGAGCAGTTATCTTCGCACTTAAAATCTGGAGACATTATCTCTACGGTACAAAGTGCACCATCTTCACCGATCATAAAAGTTTGCAACACATATTCGATCAGAAAGAACTGAATATGAGGCAACGAAGATGGGTCGAGTTGTTAAGCGACTATGACTGTGACATCCGTTATCACCCCGGCAAGGCTAACGTCGTAGCCGATGCCTTGAGTAGGAAGGATCGGGTTAAGCCATTGCGAGTGCGAGCACTGGAAATGATAGTCCAGTCGAACCTTTCGGACCTGGTTCGAGTCGCTCAACGCGAAGCGTTGAAAGAGGAACAATTGGAAAAAGAGGGACTTTACGGTAACGAGAAGAATTTCGAACAGCGCGTGGACGAAATTCTCTATTTCAAAAATCGGATTTGGATCCCGACCCTCCATGACCTCCGAGAATTAATCATGGACGAAGCGCATAAATCGAAATATTCCATACATCCGGGATCGGATAAAATATACAAGGATGTGAATGAGTTCTACTGGTGGCCGGGTATGAAAAAGGATATAGCCACATACGTCGGCAAGTGTGCGACGTGTGCGAGGGTTAAGGCGGAGCACCAGAAACCCTCGGGGATGTTACAACAACCGGAAATTCCCGAATGGAAATGGGAGCAAATCACGATGGATTTTGTGACACATCTCCCTAAGACGTCCCGTGGACACGATGCAATTTGGGTAATCTTGGATCGACTAACCAAGTCGGCACATTTTATTCCGATTAGAAATAATTATAACACCGAAAGGCTTGCGCAGATTTATATAAATGAAATTGTGTCTCGTCATGGGATACCCATCTCAATCATCTCCGATCGAGATAGTCATTTCACCTCCAATCTTTGGCAAGCTGTACAAGAAGCGCTGGGAACGCGTATTGATCTAAGCACAGCTTACCACCCTCAGACCGACGGTCAGTCTGAGAGGACCATCCAAACACTGGAGGATTTGCTTCGTGCATGCGTACTGGATTTTAAGGGAAATTGGGATCAACATCTCCCACTCGTTGAATTTTCCTATAATAACAGTTACCATAGCAGTATAAAGGCAGCACCTTACGAAGCATTGTATGGACGGAAGTGCCGATCACCACTCTGCTGGACTGAAGTGGGCGACACACAGGTTATTAGATCAGATCTGGTCCAGGAAACGACCAGCAAAATCCTTGAAATTAAGAAGAATCTGAAGGCCGCACGGGATCGGCAGAAGAGTTATGCCGATACCCGTAGAAAACCGTTATCATTTGAGAAAGGTGATAAAGTGTATTTGAAAGTATCACCTTGGAAATGAGTAGTCAGATTTGGAAAGGCGGGGAAGTTAGCCCCTAGATACATTGGACCATTCAACATTACTGCAAAAATCGGTCCTGTAGCATACCGATTAGAACTGCCTGATGAATTAAGTGCAGTTCACAACGTGTTTCACGTGTCGAACTTGAAAAGGTGTCTGTCAGATGAGACATCGGTGTTACCCTTAGAGGGTGTCCAAATAAGTGATCAGCTTAATTTCGTAGAGGAACCCATAGAAATAGTGGACGGGAAAATCAAGCAGCTTAGACACAATAAGATCTCGTTGGTCAAAGTTAGGTGGAACTCGCAACGAGGCCCAGAATATACATGGGAACGAAAGGACGAATTTCGGAAGAAATACCCCCACCTATTTCCTCAAAAAGAAGTAGTTGACGCGTAAAATTTCTAGGACGAAATTTTTATAACGGGGGGAGAATGTAACGACTCCGGCAAATTCAGGTATAACCTAGCCGGAATATACCATTTATGTGTTATTTAATACTGAATATATAAATTATAATGTGTTTATACGAGTATATAAGATTCACAAGTATGAATTATACTCGAATGTACAGCTAGTCGTATTGGAATTACGATTAACCGATGAACGATTATTGAAACCCGATCGAATCGGGGATTACATTATAGACGAAATATATGATGTTTAGTAAGGTTTACGAAGTATTAAGGCTACGGGATAAGTGAATTATAGCACAGAAAAATGATTTCGATTTATTGGTACGTCGGTACAATAAACGAAACCTTTAACATCAAACCAAGCAAGAGAAGATCGATCAAGCCGAAAAAGATGCACAATGACCGACAATATGATGTGTTGAGTCAATAAATGTCATGGTTTAAGTTTTTAAAGTTTTTAAATCGGTTTTATATAAATTTTATTTTTAAGCCGAAAAACGACCGTTTTAGCCTCGTTTTAAGCCGAATTAAGTGTTTAACCGAAAAACGAACTGAACCAGATTATCCACAACATTATCCGGATTACACAATCCAAATGTGTGGCCAAGGTTTGAGATGTGGGCCCCACCCCACACCATACATGGACCGATCGGTCCATATGGTGCACACACACATATCATTTTCTTTTTTTAACACTTCAACTCCACATTTCTCTCAACATTCTTCAACATTCATCCAAAAACCCAAGTTTTTAAGCAAGAATCATAAGGTATAAACATGTTATTATGATTTAATCTTGGTTTTTAATTCCAAAATCTTGAGAAAATGAGGTTTCAAGTGAAAAATGGGTGAAAACCCGAGATGAAACCGATTCTTGCATGATCAAGTGATGTATACAAGTTATACAAGGGATCTTGGTCCAAGAAAGGAGTTAAAAGAGTCAAAAACGAATTTTTACGGTTAAAATCTTTGTTTTGATGTCTTAACCGAAACCATGAAAGGAATGGCTTGATTGTGGGTATAACTTGCTTGGTGTGGTGTTATTGTGCTTGTAGGTGTTATATCTAGTTGCTAGCAAAGGCTAGAAAGCAAGATCTTTGCGATCTAAAGCTAGAAACACAAGGTAGTTCGGTTTTTCGTATGATTTGTGTGATTTGGACAGATTGTGGTAGACTTAGAGTTGGGTCATGAAATTTCACAGAGATGATCTACACATGAAAATATGAGATCTGTGAAATTTTGGTAATTTTTGGCTAAAGGATGAATATTTGGTGAATTTAATGCTCGGTTTTGGCTAAAAATGGTGAAAAATAGCTAAACATCATGAAAAATTCTGGAAAAATTCAGATAAGCTTTTTATAAGATATAAAAGTTACACACAAAAAATTTCAGGTCCATTGGAGAAGTCTAAGTAGGCTTTTTGGTAAAACGAGATCTAGGGTTTTCTAGCTCGGTTTTGGTGAAAATGACATGAAAAATGAGTTTTTGGTTCTGTAAAAATTACTGGGAACTATGTGGATGGCAGGAGTCATCCCAGAAAAATTTAGGATTTTTCTAAGGTCGTTTGGTATTTTCGACATATTTGGTGTTTAAATGACGTTTTAAAATAGATAAATAAATGTTAAATATAAAAATTAATTCTGGAAATATTTTTATAAAATTCCTTACTGTCAAAAACTGATTTGTGCAAAATTTCAAGATCCGAGACTAAACGGATAATTATTTGTGCTAAACAGAACATAAAAACAAACTTTTAAAGCTTAAAACGCGTAAACCGGCAAAGTTCGTCTAAGCGAGCTGACTGGTGTATAAAAACCCTAAAAATGGACTATTTTCATGAAACTAAGTTAATCAAGTAAAAATAAATCATCCGAAAGTAATTCGGATGATTTGGGTAATTTTACCCGATTTAGCAGTTTCCGGTATACTAAAGACGGAAACGGGCCCCGCGGCCAAACGGGGTGTCTAAACCGAGCTCTAATTTCACCACTTTAATTAAAATATCAGTAACAACTATTTTCGGGTCGTATGTGACCAAACTCATTTTTTGAAAACATAAAGACGGTTAACCGTGCTAGGCACGCAAAACGAGAAAACAAACTAATGGTAATTTTGACTAAAGAACTCTAAGTGATATCACAATCTAAGTCCTGAGAAGTGTTTCGGGGTTAACATTGTCCCCGGATCGTGTACAGTACTGGGCTAACAGTGTCCCCAGACGTACCGGTTAACACGAATTTAAGTTATATTAATAGATATTGTGTAGTAACGACTTAGGGATCGTATTACAGATCCGGACCGGTAGCTGTGCACAGTATTACATCTTTGCTCACAAAAAGGTGAGTTTTCACGAGCCCCTTTTTACTGAACTGATTTAAATATTTTCCCGGGGCGGAAAGCATGTTTTTATCAAAGTGTTTAAGTACATGCCGATCGCATGGAAATGAATGTATTTATATAATGTTTGTTGTACGGGAATCGTACGGTAATGTATTAAGATGGTAATTGTCTGAGTCGCTAATATTGTAAGGCCCGAAACAGTGTTCTGTGTTAACAGTGTCCCCAGAGGTTATTAAATGTATTTCTGGGTTAACAGTGTCCCCAGAGGTTATTAAATGTATTTCTGGGTTAACAGTGTCCCCAGAGGTTATTAAATGTATTTCTGGGTTAACAGTGTCCCCGGGGGTTATTAAATGTATTTCTGGGTTAACAGTGTCCCCAGAGGTTATTAAATGTGTTTCTGGGTTAACAGAGTTTTCACTTGCAGGCTCAGCATAATTACATCATTAATTTATGATTATTAAAATGATTTGTCATGGTTTATTTAAATTAGTGAAACTCACCAATTATTCGTAGTTGACCCGTTTTCTTTACATGCTTTCTAGGTACACCCAAATTGGAATGAGTGATTCGTGCTTGATGATGTGTGCTATTTTGTGGAAGCTTAAGGGTCTATATTTTGTATTAAACATGTTAACATACTATTGGTAAAACTTATGTGATAACGCCTAGTCGGTAACGAAACTCAGAACAATGTAATACGTCTAAATTATTGTAGTGGTGTTTTCTTTATAAGCAATGCTGTTGATATCAGATGTGTCTGTTGCATCCCGTTTACGTTTCCGCTGCGGTTACGGGGTGTTACAGAACTTGGTATCAGAGCCATTGGTTATAAAGAATTAGGATGTCTTTAAAAGATACCTAAAATATAACCAGTAGCTCAAGTGTTATAGGATCTGAATATCAACTAATAATTTATTGTGACAAGGTCTGGATGAACTTGGATGGACAAGTGAGTTATTATGGTCCGGAACATAATAACAGACTTGTCCGCACGAGGGAATTCAGGGGAAGTCACGGGGGACTTTAATAGGTAAAATTGGCAACATATGTGCAAATATATGATAATATAGTTATGTGGTCAAGTTGTATAAGTAAGTGCATATTAATTTGATTATGATTTACAATATGGAAAGAACTACATGTTTGTTAACTTGTGTGCAGGAAAGAATGTCGAGAACTCCTAGTTTGTCGGTGGAGGAGGATCCGGAGGAAGTCAGCTCCGGGAACTCTGGGAGCATACGCGTATCATCCAGCTCTGAGCCTAGCGAGGCTAGTCGTAGGAGCTCTGGCCAGTCCTCCCCAGTCAGGATTGCCAGATCCCCTACCCCGCCCGCACCACAGGCCATCCCTGTCCCGCCCGGATTCGGACCCCGCCTCACGGCGCGGATCAGTGTCCCACATGTCCCACCTACCTCGCCCCCACCCAGACCTGCTACCCGCAGGGGCGAGTCCTCCCGCTCCCAGCCCGAGCCTGTGACTCCACCCGTGTGGGGCCTCCCTAGGCAGGAAAGGGATGCGGCGGCATGGCTGCGAGTGCTCACCGAGCAGGTGAATGAGCACTCCGCCGCCTTGACAGTGGGAGTACAGAGGCGGATGTACTTGGGGGACTGCATACTGGACCACCAGTATGCGATTTCGCAGCTGAAGAGGGAGTGCTCATACTCCCAGTGGATGATCGGCCGGATGGAGACGCGGATCCGGGTTATGCTGGCTGTGATGGTGGTGTTGGTGGCTGTTTTGGTGGGGTTGGTATACCACCGTGTTTAGTTGTGTTAGGATGGGAGTAGACAGGGACCGCTTTTTGATACTCTGTGTAAGCAGTTAGTGGTGATGCTAACATAGAGTGAATCTTGGGTAGTTATAATTCAACCACTGGCCCTTAGGGGGTCTCTTTTGGGGTATATCGTTATAGATACTTTTGGGTATCATTCAAGCACTGACCCATTGCGGGTTATGTCGAGATGATGCCGACATAGGCCCCATGTAGGAAAACTTAACTTATGTAATGATGATAGGAAAAATATGTGAACTGACATGGATGTAATATGTACTAATGTTTGATAATGAATGGAATGTTTGTTGTTTTTTATGATTGAAACTTGTATTACTTATATGTATTTTCTGATGATGTGTAGAATGGCACCAAAACGATCAGCTCAAATGTCGGAAGTAGATGTGAGCCGTTTGATTGCTCAACAGTTGGAGGCGGCGATACCGGATATAGTATCGCGCATCGCCGCCAGTATTAATAATTCGACCAATCCAACCCCTCCGAGCAATCAAACGACCACTAATAATGACGGGGAACAAAATGTTAATCCTCCACAGAATGATAACACGATTCCGAGTAATGACGCACCGCCTAGAGTGGTCGTTACGGACAGTAATGGCCCTATACCAACTGTAGAGACGAACCGTACTGAACCGATTCCTGCATCCAGGGGATGTTCGATCAAAGACTTTATGTTGTGCAAACCTCTAGAGTTTAGCGGGTCTGAAGGACCAAATGGGTTGGTTAAGTGGATCGAGAAAATAGAATCAGTTGTGAACATCAGCAACTGCCCCGAGGACTGTGTTGTAAAGTACGCCACCTGCACATTCACGGACCATGCCTTGACATGGTGGAACACGATAGTGCAGACCCGGGGTCAGGCGGCGACAAACCGCATGACCTGGACAGAGCTTAAGGCTCTTGTACTGGAACATTTCTGCCCGAAAAATGAATTGCAGAAATTAGAAAATGAATTGTGGAACCTGGAGATGCAGGGGGCAGACCATTTGGGTTATACGAACCGGTTTAATGAGTTGTCGCGATTGGTACCATGGTTGGTCACCCCAGAGTCGAAGAGGGTTGAGCGTTATATTTGGGGGGCTAACTCCAGTTGTAAGGAGTATAGTCAATTCTGGGGGACACCAGACGTATGAGGGTGCGGTGACGCGAGCTGGTATCGTCACGTATGATTTCGTAAGGAGCAGGTCACTGAAGGTGGCGGGAGAATCCGCCGGGGGAAAGCTGGGTACACATGACCATAGGATTCAGGAAAAGCAGCAAGGTAAACGTGCTAGGCCCGCTGCCCAGAACTACGCCATGACTAGTTCGGGCGGAAGGCAAGAACCGCAGACAAGGACGTTTCCCAGGTGTGGAAAATGCGGTTACCAACATGGAGGCGAGTGCAGGGTGGTAGTGTGCCATCGGTGCGGCAGGGAAGGGCACTCCGCACCGAGATGTAGGACAAACCTGAACAACCTGAACCGACAACCGCAACCTATCCGTGCGCAGCCATTTAAGACCCAACCAGCCCAACAACAAAACCCCTAAGGAAACAAATGGTGACCACCAGCCGTGCTTGCTATGAATGCGGCAGCACGGATCACTTCAAAAGACACTGTCCGAAACTGAACCAGGGAGGAAACGGGAGGCAACCCACGGGTCAGGCATCGTCGTCCAATCCGGCGCGAGGCCGAGCATTTGTGATGGGGGCGAACGAAGCACGCCAGGACCCCAGCGTAGTGACAGGTACATTCCTCGTCTCTGATCATTACGCTTCTGTATTATTTGATACAGGCGCCGATAGAAGTTTTGTTTCTGTTAAATTCCTATCGATTGCAAACCTTCCAATTAGTGAAACCATAGAACCTTACACCGTAGAAGTCGCTAACGGTAAAACCATGATAGTTAATCAGATAATTCGGAATTGCCCTTTTATTCTGAACGAACAATCCTTTCTTAATGACTTGTTACCGGTAGAATTGGGTAGTTTCGACGTGATAGTGGGAATGGATTGGTTAGCACGTAACAAGGTAGAAATAAACTGTGAAAAGAAAATCGTCAAGATCCGGGTGTCGGATGACGAAGAGGTATTAGTGCAGGGTGAGAAGTCGGGCAATATGATACCGTTTATATCCCACCTCAAGGTGTTAAAATATATACGCCAGGGATGCGTGGCATACCTAGCGAGCCTGACGGCCACGGATCCTGAGGAAAAACGGGTGGACGATATCCCAATGGTACGCGAATTTCCACAAGTTTTCCCAGAGGAACTTCCTGGATTACCTCCAACCCGACAGGTCGAATTCAGAATCGATCTATTACCTCAAGCTGGCCCTGTTGCTAAGGCACCCTACCGACTTGCACCATCAGAGATGCAAGAATTATCCAACCAGTTGCAAGAATTGTTGGATAAAGGATTTATACGTCCTAGTTATTCCCCGTGGGGTGCACCGGTACTATTCGTGAAAAAGAAGGACGGAAGCCTTAGAATGTGCATTGATTACAGGGAGCTGAACAAGTTGACAATCAAAAATAGGTATCCTCTCCCCCGAATTGATGACCTGTTCGACCAACTGCAAGGTGCGAGCTATTTCTCAAAAATTGATCATAGATCGGGATACCATCAGGTTAGAATTCAGGAGGAGGATATCCCAAAAAACCGCATTCCGGACTCGCTACGGCCATTACGAGTTCTTAGTTATGCCTTTCGGGCTAACAAATGCGCCAGCAGTGTTCATGGATCTCATGAATCGAGTCTGTAAACCCTACCTCGATAAATTCGTCATCGTGTTTATTGACGATATTTTGATATACTCGAAGAGTAAAGAAGAGCACGAGCAACACTTAAGATTAATTTTAGAGCTTCTAAATCAGGAGAAGTTGTATGCAAAATTCTCCAAGTGTAACTTCTGGTTACA